>NC_141759.1:46046339-46350948 GCF_982258835.1 Parasteatoda tepidariorum
GCTTCCGAATTACCATTCAGAAGATAAACCAAAATTTGGCCGCTTCAAAGCAACAATAAGATAGAAAATTAAAATTAGTAAATGATTTTTTGTCATGGTATTTTATCATTCTTTAAAGTAATTTTTTTATAAACTTCATTATAGTCACTACATATTTCAAGTGATTCAACTGTATTTAATGCTTAACAAATTCGATTTGAAAAGTTTCTCTGATTATACAAAGAACTATAATAGTGAAGAGTAAAGAAAAAAATTAAAAACTCTTACTTAAAACTACTTTACACAAAATTGTTTGCCGTGTTCATATTGATAATTTGCTTTATTATGATTAGTGGATCAACACGTAAGAAGCACTGGCTAGAGATTAACGCAACTATTCCTAGCAATCATGAATGAATTTTACAAACTTTAAACAGTAATAAAAATAACATATTATTAGGTAAAAGTATAACAAAAGTACCTCTGACAAATACCATACAAGCCCTAAATAAAACAGTAATAAAAAGGAATAAATAGTAGTAATAAAAATCCACATCCATGAAATAAAATATTCTCTATCTGTAAAAAAATATTCTCATAACCGTAATTTTAATCCGGTTACATTTTCAATCTAGATCTCGCTTTGAAAAATGTTATTTTAGAAGTGGAAACATGTGAAAACATTTATGTTAATTTTGAAAAAAAAAGTGTGAGGTGTAGAATTTTAATAGATTTGGAGGAGAATGTTAATGAAAAGGCAGAAAACTACACTTAGAACCAACTTGTATTTACTCTGTCTCAAAGTTAATTGTTTTAATTAGCGAAAGCAATCGCAAAAGCAAAGATTTAAAAATTTTTTTTTTTCGTTTGCTTAAAAGTAAAGTAATTTTGCAAACGTTTAGCGAATTAAACAAAATCTAGAGATGCAGCAGAAAATATTGTATTTGTTTTCAAAACTTAGCGATTATAGCTGATTAGGATAAAGAAATCAAACTTATCTTTAAGTACTGAATTAATTAAGCTTACATTTTGGAATACAAGGAATGATGTTGAAGCAAGGTAATAATATAATGTTCTCATTTTTTAATTATGTAAATATTACATATTACAATATTACATTAAAATATATATATATATATATATATATATATATATATATATATATATATATATATATATATATATATATATATATATATTTTAATTATTTTTAAAAAATCTTAAACAGAAATGCCAAACTAATGTAATATTTGCAGTTAAAATTTTTGGGCTGAAATTACCCATAAAGTTTGCGGTTAATTTTTTTTTTCTTTTTTCCTTTATGGTTTTGTACATGTTTACAATTGATACAGTTAAAAAACCGTAAATATAGCATTATTTACTATTAGAAATTTTCTGAAATGAGCCTTAACAGACTTTGAAGCGCAGTGGGTGCTCCGCCATTGCTGCATAAATGATAGTTTAGTATTCTATTACTCCAGGGTCACCGATTGAAGAGTGCATGACGCTAGAAGTCTTCTTACGTTTAAGGAATGGAAAAAATATCGTAGTAACAACAATAGGATTCGTACACATGTTTAGGCGGTTATGAGATAAACTGATTAGCCCATCACAGTATGTACCCAGCAACATGGAACAAAAAGGTTTTTTAAGGTGGGCCTAGTTGGCGAGGATAGAATTCTGCATGTTTAACCTTATTAGGAGAAAAACAATCAATAAAAATTTTTCTTAACACTTAACTGTTTGAATATTATCTTTTTTACGGTTGTTTGACGGTTTTGATAGAATATGGTAAAATAGCAATTAAATAAATTGCTATTTAACAATTTTTACTGGGAAATTTCTAACAGTGTTCATCAATATTTTCGTCTTTATGTATGTACATTATTGAATTAAATCTTACTTTTCTTTTAACTAACAGATACCTGCAATACAAATTAATTTAAAACATTACCATTAATTAATTGAATTCCTCTTAAATATTTTAATTTTTCCCCTAATAGTTTTCTTTATGACTACTAGTAATAGATTTTTGAATAGAAAAGAACATTGTACACCAAAAATAGTTAAATAAATGTTTCACTAACTGCAATATTAATGATTTCAAGAATGATAAAACATAATACTTTTGTATTTAATTAATCAATCTGAAATTGGGGAAACTAAATGTTAATTAAAGACTTAACATTAAAATTATGACATTGTGAAGTAAAACATTTCCCTCAGGAGTTAATTATGTCTCAAATTTCCATTTCTGGAGATTTACTTGATTGTATTAAAATTTTCAACGCTTGTTTACATTGTTATGAATTATTCAAAGAACAAAATTATTTTGTATTAATTGAAACATAAAACTAGATTATTCGGTGTTGTTTAAGACATTTTAAGTGGCTATTTTTTACAAAAGAATAAAGCAAATGTCTATATAACATGCAAATTAAAAGAAAATAACGTTCTTAGGAACATTTTATTTTAATTTGTTGTAAAAATAAATTAAATAAGAATGTTCATACCTAACATTTCTGGATAAAATGAAAATGATAATAATAATAATACCTGAAAATTATCTGTATAAATAAATTAACCATCATATTCAGATTGGCACATAAATGCATACAATAATGGAAATAATAATAATAAAGTTTGAATATTATAGAACTTGTAAACATATTTAAAAAATTTTTTAAAACTGCATATAATTACTTTTACCACAATTAACAATTTAATAAAATCTAATTTACTTATTCCAGTTTAATTAATCTTGCTTACATATGAATTACTAATTTACTAAAGCAGAGATAATATAATTTTTAAACATAATACTAAAATTATTTTTCATTTTCAAGTTATATTTCTTATTTATTTTACACATACATTGCATTAATACAACTAATACTTATTATAACTACAGCTTCTATATTATAACTACAAAAAAAAGAGATAAGAAAATAAAAGGAATATATTTCAATGAATCAATTCCCACACCCCTGCAATTTTTAGACTGAGTGATGGGTAGCAAGAAAAGGAGAAAAGTAAGGGGGAGGGCAAAAGTACACCTGAGGGGTGTACTTTTGCCCTTCCTCTGTTATCTAGAATTGCCACCCACAATACCCCGTTGAATACGTGACTACTTCACCTGTATTATCAAAGTTATAAACTAAAGGTCAAATAAAACAGCTGATCTATCCGTATAAAAGGGCAAGCAATATTCTTAAATCATATTTCCATTTTAACATTTATACAGAGTGGAGATCCAGGCTTTAAGCATACGGGTGAGTTTATATTTTTTTTAGTTATTTTGCAGTAATAATAATATTAAGCAGAAATTGAAAATCATTTTATTTTAAAGTTAAAAGTAAGAATTATTTTTTGTTTATAAAATCTTCCCATATTAATAAATTCGTTTAGGTACTTCACAGTTAAATTATACTCCACGCTTCTTACTCAAAAATCTTACTTGAGTATAATTTTTAGATGCAATCTCTTTTAATTACATTAAATTATTGGTACTTTTACTGGCACTAATTCTCGCTATTATTAGGTGAATGCATAAAACTTTTTCCTTATTTTACTGTAGTAGTATAGCAATTAAAAATTACTTTATATTGAAGTTAAAATGAGAAGATATCATTTGTTTATTACCCTTACCCAATGTAATTTTATTTAGTCATTTTCGAGCGAAATTACCTCCCATAATTCTTACTCTAAGTTCTTTAACTTGGATACAATTTTGAAGGTAGTCTTTTTTTTTTAATTTTTACTTTTGCTGTTACTGATTTTAGCTACTCTTAGGTGAATGCTGAATATATTTTTCCTCATTTTGAAAGCATTCCTCATTTTAGCTAGCAATTAAATTATATTTTATTTTTAAATTAAAATATTATTTGCTTAGCTCATTTTAATTAACGCATTTTACAGTTATAATACCTTTTAAATAATTTTTTTTTTGTCTTGAGAATAATTTGTTTATGCATATCTCTATTATTTACTTTTAATGGTACTTGTTTTTGCTTTTATATATTCGTTTTGAAAAACATCACTTTTTTATTTATTTTTTAATTTTTTTTTAATGCATCAATATCTCTCTGTATTATCATATTGAGGACAAATGGAAGAATTTCAAATTAAAATTTAAATTTACTATGAATAAAAACTAGTGTTTTTATCGTAAAACATTGCTTTAATTAAGAAAAGATAGAAAAAATATATACATTATAAAGCATAAATTATATATTATAAAACATATATTATGCATTATAAAACATAAATTAAAATTTAAGAACTCGATCATCAAGTTTTGTGAGCATTCTCATTTATTTACTAGTTCTATACATTTTAAATATAATTATTATTCTATTATATTGAAAATGAATGGAAATTTTTTGGAATGGAAGTTTAAAATTATAATTCAGACGATTCTTTTTAAATAATTAGCTGAGTTAAATTCTGACTTTTGTTCTAATATTGAGAAGAATTCATGTTCTAACAAGCAACGTACTCTTTTAAAAAAAAAGAAAAAATGGAAATAGCTGTACAACAATATTATCAAAAACTCTGAAAAGACTCAATGAAAAGTTTCAAACAAAAATAAAAGTTTTGTTAATTATTTCTTAAAGATAACATCGTCTTAATCATTCAATTTCATAAAAACAATATCTTCAATGGAAAAAAATTAGAAATAATAATTCAGTTGATTCAGTCAATTCAGTTGGTTTAATAATTTAGTCTCGCACATTTTTTGCTTAAAACTTAAGAACCAAATCACGATTTTTTAATATGCTTTCTTTTTTTTATTCAAATTCGGTGGCACTCGTTTTTTGCATTATTCTTTTTTGCTTCAAAAAACATCGTAAGTGTTTATAATAAAAATATTTTTTGTGACCGTCATTCTTATTTGTATTGTAATTATAAAAAATAGGAGATTGAAAATTTAAATTCAATTTCTTGTTTTTAAAATACTAATAAGGTTTTCCTAATTCGCATTCTTTGTTACTAGAAAAAATAATCTTATTTAAAATAAATTAGAAACATCAATGCAAGCCAGAAAATTAATTGTTTATGTGCGAAGTATTTTTTTCCTAAGGAATTCATCCGTAACTATTACTTAAGAAGAGTAATTGCAGATAATTAACTTAATGCTTCTTTTTTCTTTCGAATTTTCATGAATTCAATGCTTAGAGAATTTTTTTTAATGTGAAAACGATTAAAAAACAATATCTTAATGAGAATAAGCACTTCTTAATTTTAAAACAAAGGAAATAATATCTTGTATTTTTTATTTCTTTAAATTATTTTTATTGATTAATCAATTTAATGAACCACAAGTGTACTTGAAGTGCATTTCTGAAAATACGAGATTACAAAAACATTAGGTCTTAAAACATGTAGAAGAATTTTCATATTTTTCTTAATTCCTCAACACTTTCATTGTTAGAGATTCTTGTAGAGATTGTTAAAGATTCATTGTGGAGATTCCTGGTAAAAATGTTTGAATAACAATTTAGTTAATTGATATTTTACCATGTTCAACTTAAACAGTCAAACAACCATTAAAAAGATGATAATTAAACTATTAAGAGTGAACAAAAAAACGTTTTTTGTATGTTTTTATCTTCTAATACGGTTAAACAATAATTTTTTTTATTTCTTTAAATTATTTTTTATTAATTAATCAATTTAATGATCCTCAAGTGTAATTGAAGTGCATTTCTGAAAATAAGAGATTGCAAAAACAAAAACATAACATACGAAAACATAAACTTAAAACATGTAAAAGAATTCTCATATTTTTCTGAATTCCTCAAAACTTTCATTGTTAGAGACTCTCGTAGAGATTGCTAGGGATTCTTGTAGAGATTGTTTGAGATTCATTGTAGAGATTCTTGGTGAAAATGTTGGAATAGCAATTTATTTAGTTGTTATTTAAACATGTTCAACTTAAACTGTCAAACAACCATTAAAAAGATGATATTTAAACTATTAAGAGTGGAAAAAAAAAACGTTTTTTGTTTGTTTTTATCTTCTAATACGGTTAAATAATCAAATAGAGCCAGAATTTTATCTGCGCTATATGGGCTGTCCATTTTGTTCTGTGCAGCTGGGTACATAATGTAGTGGGGCGGTGATAGCGGATTGTGCTGATGGTTTTCTCAGACATGGTGAACTGCGTTGCTAACATCTTATCCCCCTTTCGAAAGGTTGGTCAACTGAGCTCAAGGTAACCCTTATGACCATCCCTCCTACTTCAATTATGCTTTAAAACAATTTCTGATAGAAACGTCGTCTCGCCAATATTTTTCGCCAGAAGCTAGTGTGCTGTGGGGGGGGGGAGGATATAGCAATAAGTAGTCCTCCATTTTTAGGTAATTTTCAATTGAAAGGAGTTTTTATATGTTGTAAATTTTGATATTTATGTAATTTCAAAATGCAAACTAAGAAAAAAAAATTTTGTTGTTAATTTTAAGGTGACAAGGAGCTTTTAAAGTTCTGAAAATCGGTCTAAATTTTATTTAGACAGATGCGATTCCTTCAAGAATATTGGTTAAAAAGTTTTGCCAACTTATCATCTTAAATTAGTTAAAAAGTATAAGTTCTGGGTGCAGAATTTTAATTAAATTGTAAAATCCTTACTTTAATATTTAAAACTTTGATTTCAAAGAATTTTAAACCAGTCTATATTAACCAAACTTCTGCATATTATTTTTTTGAAAAAGATTTCCACGTAAAATGTTCGAATTTTTACCGTTACACTAAAAAGTTAATGACTACAACTCTGACCAGAAGTCATGGTTGGCAAAACCTTTTTTTTACTCCAAAATTGTTCACATTTGATTTGAATTAGATGTTTTTTTAAAACAAAATTTATTGAATTTCTTAAAATTTACCATTCAAAGCATCTGATAAAAGATTTTAATAACACTATTGTGTAAAAGAAATAGAACTAAAATAATTAATATTTCATACTAAAATTAATAAAATTATTATATTATTACAAACTTATCACTGAGCTAAAAAAAATCACAATTATATTTTTCAGGCTCAACTTGGTAATAATTGTTAAAAATCGGGAGACAGTTTTTCAACTAGATAACTAATGAAAATTAATTAGTTTAGATAAGAAAACATAACTGATAAATCGTCTTTGGTTTGAAGAAGTCTTGATACACTCTAACTACATATTCAATAAGATATAAAAGCATTGCATGTTAATTAGCAAAAAAGTAAATGGATGTAATTGAAATATGTTTTTAGCCAGAAAATTATTTTAAATATATTAAATAAAAAACTACTATTTAAAAGTTCCATATCTCCCTTATTCACGCATAGTCTATTCTGAAACATAATAATTTGCATGCGATTCGATATTTCTTAGTAAAGAAATTCTCGTTATCAATAAAATCGGACTTAAAGAAATAGCTCTCAAGAGAAAGTATTTATTTATTTTATTGTAAGGAAATATTTTTAATTATAATTTTTCAATTAATATTTTTTCATTATTTTGCTGAAATTATTTATTTATTTTTTAAAAAAAAAATCACTTTTGATTTGCATTAATGCATTTTTTAATGAAAGGGATAATTAGTCATTTGAATGCACATGCCTTTCATTATTTCGCAGTGAAAAATTTTTGATACACTCTAACTACATATTCAATAAGATAAAAAAGCATTGAATGTTAATTAGCAAAAATGTAAATGGGTGTAATTGAAATATGTTTTTACCCAGAAAATTATTTTAAATATATTAAATGCAAAACTACTATTTAAAAGTTTCATATCACACTTACACACGTATAGTCCATTTGGAAACATAATAATTTGCATGCATATCAACAGTGACTTCCTTAATAAGCATACATTATCAATTAAATTAGACTTGTAAAAATTCCTACCTTAACAAATGTATTTATTAATTATACTGCATGAAAATATTTAAAATTTATATTAATAATTTTTTTCTAAATTAATTCATAATTGATGTCATAAAAACTATATTCGTTTAAGTTAATGTTTTTTTTTAAATTACAGCTGATTTCAATTAGTGATTTCTTTAAAAATATACAAATGATTTAATTTACGATTCTAATCATGACTGAAATCAAGTAATTTAAATTATGCCAACACTAACAGAAACTTCGATACTTTTCTATTAAATTTATGATATTTTCAAGGAAAAACATTAGAGTTGAATTATTATACCATTTTTTTCCATTTGAAATGATTTTTAACCAATTCTTTCTGCTTTGCTTTCTGCAACTTTGTAGTAAACATTTGATTTTCAATTTATATAGAAGACAAATTTTAGGATGCTTATACTCAAATATTTACTACAAAGTTACAATGAACAAAGAAGAAAGAATTGAAAATCATTTCAAACGAGAAAAAAAAAGAAAAATGGAGGGAATAATTTGACAAAATAATGTTAATGTTTTCCTTAAAAACATCATAAATTAAACGAAAGGTTTGCATTTAAAATAAAAAAAGTATACGTATAAAAGTATATATATTTAGAAAAATATTTAAGCATCAATTTTCTTAGACATGGCTATACATCCCCGGATAAGTTAACAAAATTGCTTAAAAAAATCTTTCTTAAGGCTGTTAAATATAACGAGCTGACTTCTATAAATTAGGCAAAGATTTATACAAACACTCGTATTAACATAAAAATATTTAAGCTAATGATTTTACTCTCATAAAATCTATGCATTTTGCCCTAAAATTATCATTAAATAGAAATGTTGAAAATATTTTTAAAATGATAACTAGTAAGTTACATGAGGAGACCTCTTCTTGCTCAAAAGAAAGAAATTCAATTCAGAACGAAAGAATATATTAATTAATGACATAAATTATGTCCAATGCTATATTAGTGGGAAAAATCGTGAAATAAAAATATCTATAAATATATGTGGGAAAAAATAATAAAAGAAAAAAAGAGTAAGTTTTGAAAGCAGTTTTTAAATTTGCTGAGAATAGTTAGTTTGCTTAAATAAAGCATTTTTACATGTATTTTATTCTAATTGTAAATCTAATCCTGATTACAATATCTGAAATTTAATAACTTGGCATAATATATTTTAATATATTTCTCGGCCAAGTAGAAGCCGGTTGCCAAGATAGTGCTTGACTTTTATAAATTACACATGTCATTGAGAAGAGAGACCTACATGGAAGCGTAAACAACTAGAAGTGCAATCAGCAGACTGTTAGGGGAGGAGGTTATATTTTAAGCAATTACTGAGCACAGTCCACCACTTCCAGTAGCGGAGAGAGCTGATTTTTCAATCACATGACAGGCTGACAGGGGTTCGAATCCCAGCCTTAATATTAACCTATTTCTTCACTACATGAAGAGTTTCCAGTGTCCTGCACACACTTCAGTCAGTAGATGGTTACTAAACCGTGTAGTTTTGTATTCTCTGCCTTTTTTTTTTACCATACCACTTGTTAACTGTCTTAAAACCATAAAAGTAAATATGCTCCTAACCATAAACTTTATGGTTAATCGGATGGAAGGATTGCTACCGGTTATTTTACCGTAATTTCAGAATGAAAGTTTTATCAGAGTTACGCTTATTTTTCAGCAATAAAAGACATTTTAATTTTATATTTAAACTGTTTTTCAAAATTTATTGCTTTAAAATAACGTGTTCAAAAATGTGATAGTAATTTTAACTTATTTAAGTGCCATACACTGATTTGAAAAATATGAAGGTTTTTGGGAACAATAAATACATTTATTTTTTGTCCTCGTTCACAAATTTTGTTTGTAATTTAATTTTTAATCTACATTCGACTTTTTGTTTTAAATCTAGGATGCTTGCACATTTTAAGATTTGACAAATTATCCCAGCAAACATATTTTAACTTATACAGTTTTTCACAAATTATACTTCTTTTGATCACAAATTATATTCTATATTATTATTTCCATATTATTTCGCAAATTATACTTTTGATCGTTCGTATTAAGTTAGATATTATTTCAAGAGACCTATTTACTTTTGTTTTAAGCATAATTTTTAAATGGATTGCTAGTCTTCCCACCAGCTTTATTAATATTTAGTGTATGATTTTTAAACATTTCCAAAAAGTTTGTTTCGTTTTAATTATAAATTATCACCTAAGAGACATTACTTGACTTACATTACTTATTGTTTTACCTATTACATCCATATTTTTGCTCATATTTTTATCCTTGTGATTAATTTCTGATGTGTGATTATAATTAATGTGCTAATTAACTCATATTGAGTTTGCCCTCTATCATTTTCTTTTCTTTTTTTTAATTCTGAATTAAAATTATATCTGAATTTTCTAGGTGCATTTTTAATTTATGCTTGATTTTATACCTGGATTCATCTAGTTATATGAATTAATACACTTTCATACAACACTAAATTTTTAAAAAAAATGTTTTATCTCTCGTGTTTTAATATTGTATTCAATAAAATGTTGATGTTAACAATTATTAAAATTGACTCTTTTTTAAACTCTTTTTTGGTGATACTGTAAACTCTCGCTTTAACGATATGCGATACAATTATGACTTCTTCCACTAACAACGTATTTCCTAATATTCTCTAAAGCAATAAGTCCCTTAAATTCTTGTTAAATTATTTATTTCTCGATTTCCCCATTATTGATCCATTTTATTATGATATTTTGATTTTAAAACACTGAAAAAATCTTTAATTTTGAAATTTTTTGGGTATTTTTCCCTGTCTTATAAGATAAGTCTCACTCTTAATTTTCTCATTTCACTGTTATTGCTCAGTTATTGTTCAGGAGGAGACAATACAATCCGATCCTTCAAATAAGTGGGGAGCCGTCTGAGTGTTTCCATTCTTGGAATTGCTTCCTTTATTTATTCGAAGACAGATATGACTTGTCACTGATTTCATCCAATCCATTGTAAAACCTGACTATGAGTCGAATTACCTTACATATCTTATCAATTTCTGCATTAATTTTATTTTCTTGTGTTATAAAAATAATTATTTTTTCGTTATAAAAATATCTCTCTCTACAGCAATCTATGCATTTGGTCCCCAAAATATCGCTGTAACGAGATTTCACCGCATATTGTTTTTCCTGTTATACCTCTCTTCATTTTTTCGATTTATATCAAAGATCAGATTTAGTAAAATGTAAAATACTAAGTAATAGACCCCACTTGAGATACATTATCCTTTACTTTTAATTTCTTTCATCCTTTATTTTAGAAATTAATTTTTTTTCTCTCTCGAAGTGATTATGATAGTTTTTGTTAAGTTATAAGTTAGGTATTAAACTAGAAAAATGTTAATTGCCCCTTTTTGTTTTTAATGATATCATTTCGAATTTTACAAATATTTTTAGGGTGCTTGTAAAGAACTAAACATGAAGATGTGGAGTGCTATAGTTTACACAATGGCTTGCATGACCGTTGTATATGGATATGCATGCCCCGACGAAGAAGGCGTATTCTTCCATGCTGATGTTGAATCAGGATGCCAGGTAAAGCAATTTAATTTAACTAGCTCTTAAATATTAGTTACCTTTTACTAACCTGTTTTTGACCTTTTGCAAATTTTACTTAGGAATGCCATTAATACTAGTAAATATATAGTGGAATTTTTATTTTAGCTGCTTTTTTAAATTTTTATTTACGCAATAAATTTTCCGTTATATTTTTACTTTATGCCCAACAACTGAAATTAAAATATTTATAAAAATAAGCAGTTACAAAATATATTTAAATGTTTATGGTAAATAAATCTAGATATTAAAACTATCCAAATAAACTCGTAAATTTTAATTTAAAACTTCAAGCCTTGGTAATAAATTTTGAATTTTTTCCGCTCGTGGTAACCTTATATAAACATTATATTTTGTGGTTGTTTCTCCAGAATTGTTACTTTTAAATCATTATGTGTAAAAAAATTGTTTCAAAAAAATTATTGTTTCTTTTGCATTTAAAAAATGAAATTAAAAAAAGTATGAATGTTTTAAAAAAATAACGATATTTTCTGCATTTATTTCTTTTCTCTGCATATTAAATTAATTGCGACATAGAATACATGGATCTACAAAAAATTAGTACTTATATAGAGTTTAATTTTAATTTTCGTTGGAAAAAATAATATGATATTATTCTATCTCTAATAAACGAAATCGTGGATAAAAATAATTTCTTTACTTTTGTTGAAATGTTTTTTCAGAATTAATTCAAAGTTAAGAGTTTTAGCGTTTTCTAAAAAGTTAAAAAAAGTATTTTTAAATTCTTTTGATAACATATTAGTTTACTATGGCTATTAACAATTGTATATGACTTGAAATAAACATTAATGTTTAAAGGGTTTAATCAAGCTATTTTTTGATGAAACATAATTTAAATGTTCAAATTCAGAAATATGCAGAAAAGGGCTTTTAATGCAAATTTAAGCACAAATAAACAAACCTAACATATTTCTTTAATGAAACAGGAATCATTTTCTGCATTAAAAAAAAAAAATTATTTCGAATTTCCATATTTCTTGGATTATAAAATTGAAAGTAAAGTATTATATTCTAATCAATTACATAATTTATAATTTTAGAAAATTTATCTATTTTTTTTCGTTAGTTGAGACATTAAAGTTATTTCGATACATAGTTCAGGAAACATTTAAAGTAATAAATGTGTTTTCAATTTTGCTTGGCTTCATTTTAACCTTGTGCTGTACCTTAGCTTGTCCCTATATAATAATCTAAGCTAGTTTATAAACATTAATAGTATTTTTTTCAAACTGCTTAAATCCTTCTCTAACAACTTTTAATAAATATTAATCCATAAACTATACATTTAAGTTCATTTAATCGCAGCAAAAAGCGATAATTTTACTATTTGCTTAAACTTGTAGTTAATAAGTTTTGGTTATTTCCCTTCCCCCTTATCAGTTATAAAGTGCTTAAATTTTCATTGAATAGATTGTACGAAAATTTCTATTTTTTCGTAATACATATACTTTTCATTTCCTTATGTGTTGGAGTTAAGCTGTATTTTTCTATTGACATTATTTTAACTTCGCTTTAGCATGTTTGGCGTCAGGATAGAAAAACAGGAAAAACTAATAATTTTAAAATAGAAAATTTTTTCCATCGCAATAATATCAATTTTGATTAATTTATTTTTTTTATTTCATTTTGTTCTAAAGTTTTTGTGAGATAAAATACTTTTCCGTGAAGATTTTTATTTTTAAAATGGTTTGCTGTATTAATTTTTTCATTAATCGCAGGACTTTTCATTTATTTAATCTCATTAACAAAACAAATTAATTTAGCGACCACTAATTCTACCAAACTAGCTTTAATACAGATATAAAAAAACAGTTAATAATAATGCTGCAGATATATATTTATTTATCTTTCAAATCCCGATACAATACATTTTCAACGCACTTTTTTCAAATCGAGTGTTATAAGAAGAAATTAATCATAATTTTAATTAAAAATCTTCTAAAGATTAAAACTGAACTCGTGAGGAAAGGAAGTTATAATTACATTGTAGCATTGAAGTCTCAGCATTTCACGATTTCTGTAATTATTTTTTTAGATCTTGATTAGAAGCTAATTTCTGCTTGATGAAGGATTACTTCACAAAAGAGCAAAGCAAACTATTTAATTTACAGAATTTGGCCTTTTTGTAATTTATAGGATGCATTTCTATGTAATTATAAGATTGAAGCGTTTATTGCGAAATAATAACATCGTTTTTTTTTATTTACTCATTATTCATCAAATTGCAAAGAAGTGAAAGTAAATCTTCCATGTCTTAAATCAATTCCATGTCAAAGTAACGGCAAAAATATTTATAGAGAAGAAAAGGTTTACTTCAGTGTTGCCGTTTCGTGCTGTACGTATCAAAAATTTGATGTTATAGATAAATAATCTCGACAGAATATACACATAAACACAAATTTTCAAGTTCATTTTTATTTTAAATTTTTTTTTATTTTTAAGACACAACTGCAGGAATTATTTCGAGCAAAAAATTATCAGAATTCATAGCACATTTGTAATTGTGTTGCAAAAATGATACATAAATTAAATTTTCCTTTGCAGACTTTTCATAGATGTGAAGGAACTGAAATGACAACAATGGCCTGTCCTGCAGGGGAAGCTTTTGATTATCAATCCAATCAATGCAAAGACAAGGCTTTAGTCAGCTGCTTAGAAATCGATTCAGATCATCTTCATTGGCGCAAGCGTTCAACAGATCTTATGGTTCACTCCATCAATAGAGAGCACCTTAGGGAGGGAATGAAAAAATTATTTCGATCCGTCATTCCTCTAATTGGTGAAACAGTGAAAGACGTTGCACCATCTGCTTATTCCCAAATTGAAACAGATTATGCTCCAATGGTCGGAAAATTCCAATCTGAGATGATGCCGTTCATCAAAGACAGAGTGCTTCCAAGAGCACAAAAAGCTTTCACTTACGCTAAAAATATGGGCGAGAGAATCTTTGAGAAAATTCACCAATCATACGAGTTGTCCAACTCCACTTATATTACTGTAGTTTCCTTTTCTGATATACTATCCGATTTAGCTAGAGATTTAGAACCCTTAATGAAGCTTGGAAAGTATTTAACTGCAAGGCTTGGTCCACATAGCAGAGCAAAAAGATCAGTTGAAACTCAGGAAGAGGAAGCAGCTCTTGATATGCTTGTAGAATTCATGGAACCTTTTTTTATTGAATTAATTCGTTCTTCCCAGGACTTTGTTGGCAATCATGTTAACGTTTCTGGTTTAGTCGCTGATTTAGCTAAGAACGGCTTGAATTTGACAAAGCTGAAAAAGTATTTAGCCGCTCAGTCACACAGGCACACAATAGCAAAACGATCTGTTGATGAAGAAGACGAGGAAGAAGTACCTGATATGCTGGTCGGAATTGTAGAACCTGTGTTCGCTAGAGTAATTGGTACAATCCAGAAAATTGCTGGTGGGGATGGGAACTCAATAACCAGCAAAATCATTCTTCCAGTTATCTATGAAATGGCAGCAGATCGTGAAACTACTTTCTACCTTAAACAGTTATTTTGGAACTTGAAGTCTGCAATTTCACCTATAATTTCAGATATGCTCAGTCAACAAGACTGGAATTCTGGTGCAGAAATCACTGTCAAAATCCCCAGGGAAGAAGTATCAGCCGCATTGTCTAGATTTCAAAATCGGGTTAAGCCACTTTTTAAGAAGATAATGCGAAGGCATTCTCAAGGAATATTTCAAAGAATGGCTGATAACGTCCCACTTCTATTCGACACATGGGACAGATTTGAGCAGACATCACCAGCACGTTTTGATATTCTGAAAGACAGTATTACTCGCTTTTTCAATAAGCACTACGATATGATTAGAACATCAAGCCCAACCCATTTTTACAGTTACGCTTTAACAGAAATATTGAGAGATTTAAGACCAATAGAAGTTACATTAGGACAATTGTTCTTGGAATATATGAAACTTACACCTAATTCTTTATATCACACTTTTTTCAGTAGGAATTCATTAATTTATAGGCTTGTTATGGGAGAAGGTGCTCCTCACTATGCTGTTCCAAGATTCTAATATTGATATTGAAACACATAGAATTTAATCTGTGATATCATTCTGTATCTCATAATTTCAAAAAGCATTTGGCAGCATTATTCAATAAAAATATTATTTTAACTTCAATTTCATTTTTTTCTAGTGAGAACTATTAACTATAGGGTTTTTATAATCTGGGTGAAAATAATAATGGGGGCGAAAATGAGGATTATACTTCTGTGTTCTTGAGACAAAAGGCACCATGTCTATTCTCTTTTATGAATGCGATTTATTAAATTTTATTCCTTTTTCTAGTGATTTACTATATTATGTGCTGAAGCCAATTTTGAAATAATGTAATTGCTCGTGTAAAAAAATCATATATATATATGCTTTATAGTTTTCATTACTTATAAAAATACTGGTAACCCATACCATGGATTGCCAATTTTTTTAAAGTAATGAGAAAGACCAAATCAGTGAAATCCTTAATAAATTTGCCAACTTTCTTTCAATGCTTTTCCAGGACCTAGGAATTCTGTTTCAGATATGATTAGTAAGTTCTATAATTTATCCCTTTTTGAGATTTTCTTTTAGTTTATAAGTTTTGACAACATAAAATTAATTTTTTTTTTAGATTTTAGCTAAAAGAAAAATTATTCAAAATTACGACCGTTTCAGAAAAAAAGTAATTAGCGTAGTACCAAAAAAAACGAAAAAAATAATTATGAGAAAATAATTGAAGAACATTTCATTTTTTTAGTATTACATTTTTTTACCTAATTTACACGTCTTCATGTTGTTCACAGCAATTGCTGAAATGCTGTGCTTAATCCATAATGAAACATATTATATCAAAATACAATTTCGTAATTAAACATTTATATAGTTTAAAAGTGTTTGGTTCCATGAAATTTGCAGCATTAATTGAGTTTATTTTTATTTTTTTATGCAAGTGTATAAATGTTTCTCACTTGTGTGTGATATAATGGAAAAATTTGTATTTATTAAATGATTCTAGCTTAGGTGATAATATATGAAAAAACTAAGTATTTAAGTAAAACTGTTAATATTAATAGTAAGATAACAGGTTTAATAACAGTGAAGAACATTTTTCTTATTTCGTTACGAGTTGCATGAGATTTTTTAACGGACCTTGAATATTTTTACTTCGATGAATTTAAATCTGTAATCAATTCATCTCCAAGTTGCAGTTATTTTTTAATGACATTTATAGTTCATTTTTTTGTCAAAGTGTGAGTTTAAAAAGTTATATATAGCAGGAACTAAATAAATATTGCTACAAACTTTTGGGGGAGTTAGAGCACATCATTAGAATTGAAATTACGTATGAACCTATGTCCAGAAACGTCATCATACGCCGCTAGGGATGTTGCCCTTACTTCTCTACAAATTTGTAGCCCGATTCCCTGTTATATATTACATTCTTTTAACTTATATGTTTCGTCAAAAATTAAACTAAAAATGCCATTTTAAAAGAATCTGTAGCTTCGGGAGCAAAATTATTTTCAAATTTGTAATCTCTACACCCGAATTAGGTAATATCAAGTAATTGTTTAAATGTAACAAAATATTTGTTCTCCATTGCAATTGGTAAACATTTCAAAATCTTGGAAATTTTTATGAACAAAATACTTCCGTGCGACAAAAAAACCTACATAAGTAAAAAAAAAATTTAAATATTCGAAATCTGGATTTTTAAATTTTTAAAATTTTTTATGACATGCTACAAAATATTACTTTTTTTCAAAAATCAATTTTTTATCAGTTATCTGAAATTTTTATTGTAGCATAGGTACTATTATAACCTTTATAGCAGGTGAAAGAAAATAGCTGTCAAGCTGCTTTAAGGACTTACGTTATTTTTTTTAATTGCACGATAGAATAATCATAATAAAAAGGAATATTTTACTTTATTAACTTTTTATCAAAGTAAATGAAGTGATAAAAAAACTATTTTAAAGGACAAAAAACATTTTTCTTTATTCTAAATCACACTCAAGCGAACCTAAATTGACTTAAGTATTTGAAAGTATCAAATCTTAAAGCTTTTTAATCCCTTCTAATGTAAGGTTTAGCCAGGTGACTTGTTTTTAACATTAAATTTCTTCTTCATTTCTGTGAAGCGAAAAAAATAAATAAATAAAAGTGTAATTTAACCAGTCAGGCACATTTTTCGTCGAAGATAGGTTTAAAAAATCTAAAGTTTTTAAGCCCCATTTTATTGATCTATGTTAAAAAAAAGTTTTGATGCTTGAAAAATTTGATTTTCCAGTAGAAAAAAAATATTGATTTATTTTCACTTTCTTTGGAGTTACGTTCTCGTTGCTTCGTAACTTATCTATTTAATCACTTACAATGAATGAGCATTAATATTCTTTCCTGCCTTCTTTCGTTAAACTCTAATTTTTTGTGTGCACTAATTCTAAGATAAAACTATTTAAGATAGCCCATTTCTTTAAACTGACAATCTCTTTTTTGCTATTTAAAACAGGAAAAAAGTTAAATACGGATATTTGCACTATGTTGTACATCACAGCACTAGGGATTACACTTTTATTTACATTAACCCTTTTTGAATCAATGCGATTTTAGATATTTATATTTTTGGTAATTCAACTGAATTCTATTTCTTTAAAAACAATTAGGCAAAAAAATCGTAACATATTTGTAAATAGCAATCCAGGTTTTAATCACTCTCTTTGTAATATTTTTAATAAATAAGACGTGAAAATATGGTACATTACAAGTCAAAAAAGAAAAGAAAAAGCCTTGGAGTATCAAACTCAAAATATTGTAGGGACATTCCAGGGACAAGGGACATTCCAGGATAGAATAATAATCTGAAGTAAAATTTTAAATACTGATATTAAACAATTTTATTAAACTTCTAATTTTCTTCTTAAATGAAAAAAAAACAGATGTTTTCTTTTCTATAATTTTAAAATATACACAATTTTATCTGTCTATTCAAATAACGTTAAGAAGCAAGAAAATATTTTCCGTAAATTATATGGCATTCTTGTACGTCATACGTTTATATTGAAGAATTAATAAGGAGTAATTACACTTTTTGTCTTGCTTAAAACTGGGTCCAACAGTAACTGAGTTTATACAAAAATGCAGGATATTAAGCAATGTTATTAAACATCTAATTTCACGTTCAAATGAAAAACTTCATAACTTCGATAGCGGTAAAGACGTTTCGAATTAAAATAGCTATATATATATATATATATATATCACTATTACATGTCATTTAATTTGTAGTTTGCCCTCCTTGTCTGGGTTAAGCTAGATATAACAGCTAGTAATTAAATAGAAAAATGCAATATTAAAACAAAATCAAGAGTAAAATTTTAAATATTGTTATTGAAACAATGATATTAAACAACTTTTTACTTAAATGAAAAACAAATGAATGTTTTCTTTTCTAAAGTTTTCAAGTGTACACAGTTTTATCAGCATGCTCAAAAAGCGTATATAAGATTAAATACTATCACTGAACAAATAATTTAAGTTATCTAAGGGAACAACTTTTATCACAACGAAAGATTCATGGCTTTTATCCTTGTCTGGCTTGTCACTATTGACCTGGCTACTGGAAGATAAATTTTGGAACATTTTCTCTGGTTTATTTAACCTATGTTAACTTCTATAAAGAGTCATAGCTTTGAAATGTATTTTCGCTCAGAAAATATTACATATATTGCTTGTTATCTTTAAATACTACTCAAAAAGCATGCAAAATAATTACAGTTAACTAATTTTCTTCCATTCATGAATAAACGCTGTTAAAAAGCAGTTGTTGGGTTTCAAAGAAATCAACCAGATTGAAATAGTTGATTATTTTTTTATTTCGTTGAAATTTTGCAGGATAAGTACTTAATACAAAACTGTTAGATTGAGTCTTTTTTTGTACAAAGAATTTTTCTCAATAATTTTTTTAAGAAAAACATATTGTTTTATAAGTAAATGTTAATATTTTTTGAGCCCAAAATGAACTATAATATTCATTCTTTTTTTTCTCTTTTCTTCTACATTAACTATTATGACATAAAATACATATGATTGAATTTGGCATTAAAATCTTTGACGTAAGACTTTTCCTTAAAATCTAACCATAAAAATCTATTATTTAATGTTTCTATTCGAAAGTACAATTATTACCATGTTATTATGTTATACATCAATCATACGCTACTTAGTGAGGTCACTTAGTCACTGAGTAAGGTTCTTATTCATAAAACCAAAACTATAGCCTGTTGATTTCTGTACTTGTATTGGGGCTTTAATCACATTATTTCCCCATTAATTTAATTCTACATGGAACAAAGTATACCCTATTCTCTTTTCTATAGATTTAGTTCTTTATTCTATTCGAACAAAATTTAAGCCAAATCATTTTGTTTAGTAATACCAATTCAATTTAACGTAAAATTTGGTTTAAATTCCAACTTGAATATAAATTTCTTCAGAACTCGTTAATTTTTTTACGCCGTAACTTAAATTTAGTATTATTACGAAGTTAACTCCTAATAGTGTTTTACACTTTTGGTTTCATTACTTTAATTGGATATGCTAAGTGGATGCAGTTTCAGACAAAGCTTTTCACCGATGTGAAGTTAAGTTGTTGAACGTTTAAGATTAGGCACTAATTTAAAAATTTTTATGATAAAATGTTGTATTATAAGAGTATCTCTTTATAATTTATAGCTTTAGTTTTAGGCCTAATTTATCATATTAAACAAAAATAATAACATAATAATAAGCAAAAAATAATACCACCATAATAGTAGGGAGAACTAAAAAAAAGATATTAAATAAGTGTTAGAGGCAAATTTTTCCTGATTGGGTACTTTCAACTCGAGAAGAGGTGAAATGATTATGCCTAATCAAGTGATTCAAATCAAATTTAATAGGATACCTATAAGCAATGTGATGCGTGCTTGTTGAACATGATTGGTGCAGAATCGGCAAATGCCGTGATTTACATATGATATATGATGATGTCACTTGCTGGCATTCAGTTACGGTTAAGGAATTATTTTGCTTGTGTACAATAGATTTATGATGTTTATTAATTTTATGCCTATGAAAGCCAACTAAATCCAAAAATTGGATCATACCCAGTAAAGTTCAAGTAAGGGCCAACAATAACAATGGCAAATAGTTTTTTGGGATTACTTTTTTATGTTATGTTTATTATTAGTTTTTTTTTTCTTGTTTTGGTTTCACGAAAAATACTTACTGGTATTTGTCAAGCAGCATTGGAAACAACAATAACACTTTTTTTTATGTTTAATAGAGATGTGAATTCTCGTTATTCGAGGCAAGTGAGGCATTGTTGCTGTAAACGGAAAGATATAAATTCAGCCCCTGTTATTAAACATTTTAGAATAAACTTCTATAGATTATTTCAATTATAAAAGCACTGAGCCGACATGGTTCAGGGAATAGAGAGTTCTCCTTCCAATGAGGGGAACCGGGTTTGAATCCCAGCGATGGCTGATTGATACGAATTCCGCATTCGGCTTGCACCAACTACAGGGTTGACGAGAAATATCCTCAGTGGCAGACAGATCATGGATTAGAGTCTTCTTGCCGTCAAGGTAACCGTGGGCGGTTTTCGTGGTTTTCCTCTCCATGTAACGCAAATGCGGGTTAGTTCCATCAAAAAGTCCACTCGAAGGCACATTTCTCCCAATATTTATCCAGGTGTTTCCTTGTCTTCAGAAATAGGTTTAAAATACATGACTACGTAGTTGAACATTAACGGTTGTAAACCCAAAAAAATTGAGGCGGCTGTTCAACGACTGTTATAAAATATAAATTTACCTCCAATCAGTTATCTCAAACTTGTAACATGTTTTGAACTAAAATATTTATATATATTGTCAGTACTAATTTATGCAGTAAATATTGTTAAGCAATTATTATTTTAAGTGTATCAATATCATTAATCTGACTGAAACCTAACTGAAATAGCGTTAAGTCACTTCAAAAGTAGCTTATAACTTTGATCATAATATTTCTGTATTAAGTGATGCACAGCATTAACATCCATCATAAATTTTAGAAAGAGTTGGTATAATTGAGAACGCTAAGTTCAAATACGTCCTTCCATATAGCACTTTCAAAATATCTTTGTGAAGCTAATTCCAGAAAATATTAGTCTGAGTACTATCAATATTAGACAAAATTCTTCGAGAAATATTTCAAACATTTCTTGTATTTTAATTTCAAGTTATTTATTGCAGTTTCGCTAGAGCAAAGAGAGAACATTCTTCGAAGATGCCATTTAACTTTGAGAATGTCGAAATCTTTGCTTACTCCAGAAATATTTCAAAACACGTGATGGTATGAGCTTTTAATAGAAATCTCGAGAGCTGTTTTTCGACCCATAACAAATTACTTTAATGGAAATTTTCGAAACGAATGGTTGTATGATGCTAAAAGCTATCATCAATCCCAAAAGCAATCGGATGCATTTTGAGTTCTACTTTTTTTCTTTCCTTTTCCATATCTCCATGAAACACAGAAGGGATTCACTATTTTTCGTTGTGAAGAAGATTTAGGGAATGATTATGTATATCGTTAAAAGTTTGGCAATAAATATATCAGTAATCTCAAGAAAAACCCAAAAACACCATTTCGTTAGAACTTTCTTTATCTATAATCCTAAGTAAGCAAAGTGCTTCTGAGCTAACACTGGTTGATAAATAACATAATAAATAGCATAGTTTTGTTTACATTTTCTCAGTCGGATGAATATCATTTACGAAATATTTCTAAGTAAGTAATATTATTAATTTATATTTCTCTAAGGGATTTTTTTATTCTTTTAAATATGTTCGCTTTAATATATATATATATATATATATATATATATATATATATATATATATATATATATATATATATATATATAGATAGATAGATAGATAGATAGATAGATAGATAGATAGATATACAATCGACACATATAAAGAATAATTTTTATCTTAGGAAAATTATTCTTTATTCAGAAATATCGCATTAAATTATTCCAATAGATGTGTCCTATTGGATTTTCCCATTTCTAGTTTTCTCTTTATATTATTTAATTATATTATTTGTATCTTTGTATGCGTGTGCTGTAGTATTACAACAGTTCTCAAAAGGTTTTCCGTGGAACCTTAGGGTTCCGAATGACAGGGGTTTCAAGATTTAATATATTTTTAACCAAGAATACTAATATTGATATCCAATCAATTATACATAATTTATTTAGTATTTTGCTTGTTCATAAGTACTTTATGTAAAATACGAATGAAAAAAGTAGCAAAACACTAACAAAACACAACTTTGTTTAGTACATTCACAGCTGCTGACGTACTTTTTTTAATAATGTCGAGGATTCCACCGAAACAAACTCGATCATTTAAGGTTCCCTAGCTGAAAAAATTGGGAACCACTGAAAAATTATATACTGTGGTTGGACAAAATAACACTATATAGTGGTTGAACACTTTTATACCAACACAATTATTATCATTAAAAAAAATATTAAGATAACCATTTTATAAATTTAGAAGTGCATATCGCGATTTATTATATTTATCAAGGATGTTTAAAGCTTTTAGAGATCTGAGTTACCGACAGTAATTACATAATCGAAAATAGTATTTTTAAACACACTATACCAAAAACTGTAGCAATAAACTTGTAACATTTATTTTGGTCATTATATGTACTAACTGCATACCCTCCAACTGCTACGGAATTTCCGTAGTTTCAGAAATCTTCTTTTCAGACGGTAGCAAAATTAATGTCTTAATATTTAAAAAAAATTAATTTTAGCGTAACTTGTCCACTATTACTTATAAAAGTACAGGCCATATGGCTAGATTCTTAAGTTCTGATAAAAGTTTTATGAGAGATCCATTTGCTTTAAAAATTTCTACTTTGGTTCGCTACAATTAGAAAGAATTATTTTCAAAATCCTCATAAGTTGGAGGGTATGTAACTGCACAAAAACTTGTACACTTAGCTTAAATATTCGTATTTATGGAGATGCGAAGTTTAAAAAAAATAATAAAATTATTTTTGTCTTATGGTTTTTTGCTAGTACTTTAATCATGTTCAATAAAATTAAACAAATTTCGGAGCAGTTTGAATTTAATTACAAAATTTTGGCTCCAAGACTTGAGAACAATTTGTTTAAAATTTCGGAAGATATGAGTAATTAAAGTAGTTCTTTTGTATTGCTCATGCGCGGGATAAAGTTTTTTTTCTTCTTAATTTCGTAGTAAATTGCATTTGGCAACTATTAAAAAAAACGATTTAAATGTTTTAAAAATTTAAAAAGTTTCCCGCCATTTTCTAAGTAGTTTTCGTGCTATTTAAAAGAAAGCTAAAATGATAAAAGGCTCTCCACAATTTTTATTTTGCACTATTAAACAGGATTTATTAAAAATGACACCGGCATTGTTGGGGATAATTCCCCATAAAAGTATTTTTTTTTTTTGCTTGTTATCTTTCCTTTTGCAATTATATTTTGGTGCATAAATGTTTACTGTAAGGTACACATTATTTGTTATTTAATTTTCTCAGATGATACAAAATAGTATTTGTAAAAAAAAAACTTATAAATTTCTCTTAAAATGTAAAAAACAAACTACTTATAAAATTATTTACTTGGAACTTTTTAAAATCTTAAGATATTCAAATTGGGCTTTTTTCATTAATTACCAAACACGATGCACTACAAAGATGTGAAGAAAAAAATTTTGCGCACATGCGCTGTATATAAAATTTTTTTTCTTTAATTACTTATAAATAGCGCAGTTTTCAACAAGAAAAAATTTCAAATTTTAACGCAAAAATCTTGTAATTAATTTTAAACTGCTCTTAAAATTTGTTTGATTTTATTGAATAATTTTTAATTTATACAAGAAAAATGCAAGACAAAAAATCAGTTTATTAAACAAATTTCCATTTCTCCATAAATATTTAAACTAAGTTTTCGAAATTTTGTGTAAACATTACACATTTATAACCAAAGTAATTGTTACAAGTTACAAATTTATTACTATACTCTTTGGTAAAAGGTTTTCAAAAACATTATTTTTCCTTTTGTAATTTACTGTCGGTCTCTCAAACTCTTAAAAGGCTTTAAACCTCATTGAAACTCTCAACTCACACTCTTCATTGAAACTCATTCTCAAACTCTTTAAACTTCATTCTAGAAATCGCCTTATTTAAACACTTCTGAGGTTATGAAATAATTTTTTAAGTAATACTTGAGAAATATGAAAAAAATGTATTAGCATAGAAGTGTTTGTATTACTTTGTCCATCCCCTGCATTTTCCTTATATATCTTATATGTTATGCATACTGGCATTTGTCTCTCGAATAGAGAAGGAAAACAATTTGTATTCAGAAATTGGAAAAACATATACCACTGTTTCGATTGATGATAAAATTTAATTTATAGGATATAAATGTTATTATTTATTGTCAACACAATTTTCGTCATTTTTTTTTCAATTGATCATGAATTTTTGATAAATGTTACCTATTTCCTATACAATTCAAATTTTTAAGCAAGTCTCCGTATAAAATTATCTTCCAATACTATTTAAAACAAAATTAAAAACCCCATTTTAATCTAAACAAAAAATTTTATGCGCACATTTATTTTATAAAATAAAAAGTACGTATCGAGTAGTAATAAAAAATATTAACAAATCATCATTAAAATAATTAAAAAATAACGTAATGATAATCAATGAAAATGATAACCAATGAAAATGATAATCAATATGAAATGCGGGAAATTAAGTAAAATTATTACAATACGCAACTCTTAATAATGAGAACACGTTACTTTGATGTTAATGAGAGCCTATGCCTGTTTAGGCAGAGGGGGTGCGATTGTTCCTGTTTTTCAGTGGCGCCATCTATGGCCAAGAATTCGACTTCTGCCACACCATTCACACAACCACAATCCCGTTTAGAGGGCGGGTCACATTCACACACACAAAGGAGAAAGGACATAGAACACACACAGAGAGAAAGAAACATCCATGCCTTGCCCGGGATCCGAACCCAGGACCTTTCTGATGCAAGGACAGTTCCCTGCCTCCTACACAGCCGGTCGGCGATAGAAATTTATAACTGTAGACTTGGAAATGCAAGAGAAAAAAGAACATCGCTGGTTTAGATTTATCATATCCGGTTATGTGCGCTTTCATGAAACATTGACATCAGTTGTTCTTGTAGAAGCCAGAAATAAGAAATGGATCGTCACAACATTTATCATATCATGTAAACAAAGTAAATACATAGTTACAAAGTTATATTTAATATATAAATCTATTCTAAACAGTTAGCGCATATTTCGAAATTTAGAAATTTAAAGTCATTAAGAAGTTGTTACCGTTGAAGACGTTGTTGGTTACATATTTAACAAAACATATTTTATTCAAATTGAAAGATATTAAGTTAATCTGGAAGTTTTTAAAAAAAAATTTTTTTAATATTAAAAAAGACTAATTTCAATTTTTTTAAGCTTAAATATAAAACAGATTTTAGATTTTGAAAATAAAAGGTTTTAATTTATAGCGTTAAATAAAAGCAGAAAAATATTATATATAAAATGAAAATATACGTATTTTAAAATCTTCATTAAAGATTAAATTTTTATTATCAAATAACCGTGCTTCCGAATTTCAAACCAATATTTAAGTGCAACTATTATGTAAATTCAGAGTTTAATAAAGGTTTTTGTATAGATTACGGGGACTTAAAAACTGCATTAGATAAATATATACATATTAACTGTAATTTGAAAATATTTTTTTAAATTTTAATCTTGCAAACTAAGAATTATTTTTTATTTTTGCTATAAGGAAATTGAAATTTAAAGTTTGGATAAAAAAAAGAATACATTTGAAGACTATTCAGAGATAACTAAATATTTTGTCACTTTACTGAATAAGTGTTTTTTTTTCTAATAATGTGATCACAATGAGGGATAATTTTTATCAACTTGAAATTTCAAATTTCGAGATTTTTCGTACTTAATTTTGCTAATTTTCTCTTGATTTACTCTGACATTCGAAGCAATATTTAGAAGAACTATAAGCGGATTTATTCTTCATTAGGTTTTTTAATGATAGAAATACAACTGAAAAAGAAACAGATGCTTTCATTGGTTTAATTGTTATAATGCGGTTACGAGTCATTAACAACTGAGGCAAGAAATTCTTTCACACATACAATTGCGTATTGAGGAAATAGGTAAGGAATTTTCCTTTCGTTTTTCTTTTTATAGAAAGATTCTAACATTAGCAAAACACAGTTCTAATACGCAATACAGTAATAACCAATTTTATCTAATACTTTTCATAAGAATACTGAAAATATTATGTTGATTTGATGCTAAATACAATCCTATTATTGATCCAATTTGTACGCTACATAAAGTATTAGTCTACAAATATTTATAAAAAAATAACGTGCTGACAAGCTTGAAAATTTACTACAATCAGAAATAAAAAATAACTCTTTTAGATGCGTCTTAAACATTCTTTTATATTTTCATTGAAACTATTGCGCATTTGATTGATAAAAAAAATAACATTCCTTGAAGATGTCATTTAACTTTACGAATATCGGAATCATCGTTTACCCTGGAAGCAAATAATGTAATCGCTTATTTTAAAATTTAAACATAAATAAACTACTTTAAAAATTTTCTTAATATTTCTTGCATTTCAGTTGAAATTATTTAGTGCATAGTTGTTAAAGTAATGAAAATACTACATTACTTCGAGACAACGTGATTACTTGCTTCGACATTTAAATATAAGCAAACTGATTTGAAACCAGGAACCTTGTATAAATAATGTCCTCCCAAATCTTTTAAATGAGCCAAGTTGTCAAAGCGGTAAAGGAACTGAGATGCCATTATGTAGAATCAGGGTTCAATCCCCGGTGATAGCTTGAAGTCCATCTACCCTCATATTGGCAGCACCAAATTGTTAGGATAGTAAATGCGGTAAGTAATATAAAAACCATTATCATGCTCTTGGTTTTGATATTACAGAGTCTTAACATGCATGCGGTCCTTGGCCTACAGCTGGCTGTTGCATTAGGGCTGCTTTTTCTTAAAACAAACCTTTAAATACTGAGAGTTTAAATGAGAATTGCAGCAGTTTAAACTCATTCAATTCTACTTTTCCATGTATAAAATGAAATATAATTTTTATTGAATAAAATGAAATTCAGAGCGCATTATTGATCTTTTTTTCTTTGTATACTTAAAAGCACTAAAAAGTTTGCAATTACTATTCCCTAAAGAATCTTTATTTTTAAACTTAAACTCGTTCTCTAATTATTTTTTTCTAAAACTATGCTATGATATAAATTTCATTCATTTGGTTGCATAACGCAAAATCTTAATTTATTTTAAATAGATGCTTGTTTTTGAGGATGATACTTTTGATGATTATGTCGTTTGTCTGCAGTCAAGCTGTATATTGCTACAAGTGCCCGAAAGGAGGTCCAAACTTTTATTACGTTGACATTATAACAGGATGCCAGGTAACAAATATACTTGCATACTATCCATTTCTAATTTAAAATATAAAAATAATGCTTTTAAATTATTTAGTATTATTTTACTAGAAAATCTTTTATCTACTCTTTATTAAATACTGAATGCTTTTAAGCTGAAACAAATTGGAAATCGTTAAATTTAATAATGCTTTTAACATGGCACTATGGCGTTAGCCTGGGTAAGGAATTTTAAATTATGCCTCAGTGTCAATTAATTTTTGAACATAAAATATTCAATTTATTTTCTACTGATGTAGGCTTAAGTATTTTTGCTTTGTGATAAGAGGCTGGGACAGCCTGACTGTTAAGGCGTTGGGCCCATGTCCGAAAGGTCAAGAGTTCGATCCAAGCCATTTTGCAAAGCCAATGTTTTATTTTCAGTTATTAGGAAGTGCCATGAGAAAAGAGAGGTAGTATATTTATAATTAAATTAATTGAGTATTTTCCTATACTAGCTACTATCTTAAATTTTAAACGAATCATAATTGCGTGAGTATTCTTCACATTTAAATTACGTGAGTATATTTCAATGGATATTTCCCAATTGAATGATTATACTTCAGACAAGTTAAATCCAAGTATTTAAAGAAAAAAAAAGATATAACTCTTTTCAGATTTGGCTATTATATGCTAACGAGTAAAACTGTCAATAAATTCACACAAAAGGGTTCAAGTTAACAGAAATTTTATAAAAAAAATGTATTTAGCAAATTTATGTCCAACTTTTTTCAAATTCTTTCTCTTTTTTATCTTTGTTTTATCAAATATAACTCTGGAATGTAACGTTGGTGTTACAAGGAAGTTCTGTTGAAAACAGATAATCACTAATCCTACATGGAAATTACCGATCTGCTCCATGCTTAAAAGGAAAGCTTAAAACTTCTAAGAAATTTCTTTATTACCGTATTGCTGTAATTTATACTTAAATTCAAAAGGGCCTTTGTTCAGCAAATTTTCAAAAGCTGAGCTCTACAATTTCATTTTATCGGATTTATTAAGAAAAGATTTGGCAGCCTTTTGAAAAAATAAGGTTATGATGTAATATGGAGTTAACCCAATTGACTTAAAAGAGTTTTTACAGATTTTTTTTATGATAAAAAATTAAGTAAAATAATTATTTTTGGGTGTTGGTTACTAGTTATAGATAAAGTCACCATGTTTAGTTCGAAATAGAAGTGGCTCTTATCTCGTTATCGGATGCCGATTAAATTTGGTTTATTTGCTTTTTTAAACTCCTAGCCACCTCTGGCGACCAACTGCTCCACCTTTCTAAATAAGTTGAAATTCTAGTATTTCGAGATTGAAAATCGTACTGTCAAAAATCAAGGCAATGTAAAATAATAATGATAAACTCATGTTGCTCATGTGAGAGGGGATTTAGTTTTTGTCTTTTAGATGTGCGTATGAAATCGAGAATTTGTTATTAAAATGTTTAGTACAACATATTCCAACATTAAAAAAGCATATATGCTAATTATCACAACCGTTGATAGATAATATGCAATATTGTCAAGTATTTGCTATTATTAATTATGCCAGCCAATTAATTTCATCTATGAACTGTTTTTTTCTTCCAAATCATAATTAACTTTAACTGTTATAAATTTATTTAAGCAAAAAAAGTACACAGATCCAAAAATCTGAAAAAATAGTTTTAAAGCAAAAATTCTTTTTAGTATCAATAACCTATAAGTGTTAATTTCTTTTATTAATTTAATTTAAATTCTTTAATTTCTTTATTAATTTAATTTAAAGGATAATATTATAAAGTATGAGAATTTAAAATTAGGGATCAAAAAATATGTAAACGATTAATTAATATAATAATTGATATTAAAATGTTTGAGTATTAGAACTTAACAAAATTAAAAGCCTTGAAATTTAACGTATTTATGTTTAACATTACTATTGACAGTGAAATATAATATTTCTTTAATATTTGATAACTTTTTAGCTAGCATATTTATTTTCAGGTCGCTTTACTCATGCACTTAAACAATGAGTTTATCGAACATTGAAGACATTAATTTTTTTCTAGTGAATTTGTCCTACGTTTTTAGATATTTTCTAAAAACGTTGTTTTCATGACAGAGCACGTTTTAATATATAACAATGATTTTAAGCAGCGGAATTTGATAGAAAAGCCCAAATGCTCAAATGCCTGTGCCCAAATAACATACCAAAAAGAGGTACCTCAAATTACATAATGCCACTACCTCTTGAAAATTTGCAAACTGATGTAAAAAACACAATCAAAATCAAACCTTCCATTTTCATGGATGCTTCCGAACATACATCCAGACAGGCTTTTGTTTATACATACCTATCTATGCCCGTCGTGCCAGCTGGTACGTAAGGCCTCAAGTCTCTTTTCCCAGACACCCCTGTCCTCCGGCTGTCCTCTTGCCTATTCCCATCCATTTTATTTATTTATTAATTGTTTTTTTCGCTTTGCTCAGATTTTGGTGCATGCATCTTTGTCAAGTAAGTTGGGCCTTTCTCTTTTAAGTGTTCAACCGGGTGCCCAAGTAAGGGTGATTCTGGCAGGGCTTAGCTTAACGGACATGTTCAATTCATATATAGAGAGAGATAAACAAAATTATATTTATTCTCTTTTTTAAAAATATAAAGTTACTTAACTATGGGTTAGAGTAACTCGCAGTTACGTACACGATGAAAGGAAATTTTGAACTCTAACCTAGAGTTGCTCTCATAAATCCTGTTTTGAACTCTGACCAAGGGTTAGGATCAATGGGGAATACGGGCGTTTAGTGAGCCAAGCGAGCAGGAGGCTTGATCAAAGAATATATAATGTGAGAAGAAGTCCAGCTTCTCCGATACGTAACAGGCGCCAGCAAGGTCCCTCTGTATGACAAGGAAAGAGCCAAAGGTTTTTGAGCCGGCGCATGAGCGCATCTTTCAGCCACCATATAGCTTCTCTAAACTTGTTTAACAACAAATTTTTCGCCATCTTTAAAGTGACAACTTTAAGTGACCGATATCTATTTGAATTATACAAAATAATAAATTATATATATTTTTTAATGAATTCGTCTCAAGTAAATATTTTCATTGTTTATGTTTAATAAGTAAACCTTTTTTCAGAACTATATAAGTCTGTAAAGAATAAGCTGTTTACATGATTGGGGGGAGACAAGGTCCACAGGTTTACATGGGGGCCTATGAGAGCTGATATTCTTCTCACTTATATATTCTATGGCTTGACTTCCTAGCATTTTTAAATTGTTAATAAATTAATGAATCCAAAAAAAGTACAAATCAATTGAGTGGGAAAATTAATTTAACCAATAAGTTTATTCATAATTCAGTCCATCAGTTTTATTTTCTTTCCTTTATGTTTTTCCAAACATAACTGTGAGAAACTATGTTTTGAGCATAAAAGAATATCTGTGGAAAACAGATAACCGCTAAAACCAAAATAGAAAGTACCTTCAAAGACATTCCGTACTTCAAAGGTGACATGTCCTAACGATGATCCGCCCACTCGTGTGTGTAAATGACAGTGAGCGAAGGTAAGAACTTATTCAATTGGCGGAATGGAATGGTACGATCAGGCGTTTGTTGCTTTGTATTAGATTTATGCAACAGCCCGATAACTTCAATTGGCATTTGTAGTATAAATAAGTAATAGGATTATGTTAGGTAATGGAAAAGATTCGAGTATTAGAATATATTTACTTACAACTTTCTATATGTAATAGAAATATTACAATTGTTTTGTTTATTGTTTTTCTCACTTAATGATTGCTTAGTTAATGTTATAACCGTGAAAAACTTAGCAATAAAAATCTGCTTTTTTTTTCCTTTTTAATTATGGATTTTCAATTCAACAAGAGAAAAAAAATAGTAGAAGTTTAAAAAGCACCACATTAAACAATATTATTATTATTATTAATATTAACATTATTAATAAAGATAATATTAATAATAATAACAACAGAATTAAAATGCTGATACATATTGCAAATATATCTGGATACACGTGTTTTAATTTGAACACATTTTTGATATTTTTTCTTAAACTACTGAAATGATTTACTTTTAGCAAGGGTTTACTTTGAGACTGATCGAATTTGCTATTCAACCAGTATATATCCTTTCAAGAAATAATGCCAAAGTTTAAAAAGCACTACATTAAACAATAATTATAATAATTATTATTATTAAAAATAAAAATTATAATAATTGAGTCAAAATGCAAACGTACATTGGAAATATATCTAGGTGCACGAATTTTGATTTGAACACTCTTTTGATAATTTTCTTAAACTGCCGAAATGATTTACTTTTTTCACTTGTTTACTTTGAGAATGATCGAATTTATTATTCAACCAGTATATATCCTTTTAAAAAATAGTAAATACATATTAACGTAAACCTTTTCAAACAAAATATTTTTTAAAGGAATTTTGTAATTGTTTTTTTTAAAACTATTTTTGTGTGTTTAACTTGAAGAGTAAGTAGAATGTGAGAAAAACATTAGGGGCCAAGATTCGTACAATCCTTACCCAAATAAAGCCTGTAATTACTGTGGACATGAGCTAGATTGTGAATACAAATTTTACTAGATACCATGTCCAACGTTAGTTCAGTTTGATAGGACACTAAATTTATTACTGCTTGAAACTGCTACTCACAATACTCAACTATTCAGTAAGTTATTTAACCAAAACAAAAACGCATATTTTTTGGTATTAAATTTTTATATGGATTTCAAATTCTAGTTTTGACCAGGAGAAAAATATTGAATAACCTATTTTTTTTAAATTTTGGGCAATTTTTTCTCCATTCAGACCACAGTGTGTCGAAAGTTTGCAAATTTCAATCTGCCTACGACCTGTCCATTTCATACCACGGAAAAGAGAAAAAAAGATTTTAAGCTATAACTAATTCAAGATAAATTAACAGTTAATATGAGAAAACAAAAATTATTCTCTTCAAATGCGAGTTAAGAAAATTTATTTAATGGTAAATAGTTACAACTATTCATTCTAAAATAAGCAGTCGCATACTTGAAACACATTATTGATTTATCAGAACATGACAACCATTCTGACTACGATTGTATTCTGCAAAAGATATAGGGACACTGAAATGGAGTTAAGTGACGCAATTCTTAAAAAAGGGGAATAAACAATTGCGGTATAAGTTTGTGAATTATTATCATCTCCATTCTTGGAGAAAGAACGAATGTGGAACTAATAGCAACTGATATTTCAGCTGAACCTTCGAAGTAACTTCCCCAGTAGCTGACATCACATACTCTTTACACTTAATTCTATTACAGCACTATTTGGTAAAATCATTTTTATACAAAAATGAATTTTTTGTCTTTTAACTTTTTGTTAATATCATACTCTCAACTACTATACTTAAATGCACTTAGATTAAACGCTTTTAGATAATAGTTTTCACACATCTGGATATTACGGTCACTCTGTTGCATGTATTTACGAATTCTTCAGAAAGTAATCTGCTTTTTTTCTTTTTAGGTCTATTACCACTGCTCAAATGGCGAAATGACACGGTTCTCCTGTCCAAACGGCCAAGCATTTGATGTTCTCTCAAATTTATGTAAGAACCACCACTCATTTCAATGCATAGAATTCGGTCCTTCCAGACAGAAACGGTCTGCTAACACGATTGCTTCTTCAAATACCGCTAAACATCAGACACAAGTTAAAGCACTTTCAGAAGAAAATGCAAATATCTCTGCACCTTCAAGCGGATTAGAAAAAGAATCAAAATACATACAGATTTTAAATAGGACGAAAGATGATATGATAGAACTGTTTAAAGACGCAGTTACTCCTCATGTTAAAGAGTCATATTTAAAAGTCAAATCACTCAGTGAAACAATCAACAAAATGCCTGCAACTTGGCAAAAGATTTACAATTCAAATTTTAGTTTGGCTACTTTCTTTAGCGTTACCCAAAATATTACCCCAAACCTTAATACCTTTATTAACTTTAGTAGTTTTCTTCCTACAAAAGAATCAGTTCAAATAAAATCTAAAAGAAGCGTTAATCAACTGCATTTAGATAATTTACAAGATATTATAGAGACTTATATTGATCCATTTATATCTCTGGCTTCCACATTTCTAAATGAATTGCTTTTTGATAATAAAGAAACTCTTACAAGAAAATTTATTTTAACGGTGATATACAATGTGCTGAACGATGAAGAAACACAATTTGATTTGCACCGTATTCACTGGATTGTTAAAGCAACTTTCGCTCCTATTATAGCAGACATATATGAGCAACAAACTTGGAATTCTCCTCCAGGGACTGTTATTCGGATACCTAAGAGTCATATTTTTTCTGCTTGGAATACGATTGAAATTAAGGCTCTTCCTATTGTGCATAAAATTATCGAAAAACATTCATCAATGGTCTTTGATCGAATCTATGATAACTGGATATTCATATATGATGCTCTATACAGCTTCAGTTCTAGTAAAAGCCAACTCAAAGTATTAATGGACACTATTCAACGATTTCTTGATAAGCATATTGCTGTGATACAGACATCAGATGCTAAATATTTCCATGCATTTACTCTGGAAGAAGCATGGCAGGATTTAAAACCATCGATTGTCAATTTGTTGCAAATATTACTACAGCGTAATCCTCAACTTCATAAAAATTGGATTAACATATTCTTTAATAAGAACTCATACTTTTACAAAGTAATATTTGGGTATTGAGGGTTAACCGTGAGAAGCTAAAAGCAGGTGGCGATAGTGGTGAGGAAAAAAAAGGAACAAGAAGGCTGCCATGTTCTTGTTTCTGATTATGTCTTCTCTCCGAAAGCTATAGTTCACTCCAGCTATAAGAATTTAAAGAGTTGCATTAATTTAATGCAGAATAGTTCCTTTAAAGAAAATTATTTTTCTGATGCTTTTCGATTTTTAGAATAATATTAAAGAAAAAACAAAATAATATCAAAAAGAGCTAATGCTCACACAAGTAATAAGCCAATGCAAGTGATAACACTGAAAGTATTAATTTTATGTATGAATTGTCTCTAATATTATTTTTTAAAATTCTTTTAAAAACACAAAAACTTTTTTCCAAGAACACTCGAACAGTTATTTTATACAAATTTTTTACTACTTAGTGTAATGTGCTTGTTAAAATTGAAGGCAAAGAGAAAAGACTTACAGCGAAAAGAATTAGGTATAATCTGTGTCTCAGATCAAAAAAGGACATCAATTATTTTAAGGAAAGCAGTAAGGCTCACAATAGGCTCATTGCCTGACGTTATTCTTTTATTTTTCATTTATTTTTATTTTTTATATTTTATTTATTAAAATTTTGTGACAATTTAAATACTTGTCATATTATTAAAATTATGTTATTCCTTTTTAATAGATACTGAGTGCCAGCATTATGCATAGCCCATTTTTTTTAAATCTTATTTTATCACAGGATTTTGATTAAATCCTTATTGATCGAATGGTATACCTGGATGCATCTTTGAGCTGTCAACCCATTCTTTAACTTACTAGGATATTATGAGCCATTTTTGTATTCAGCACAGAAGCTTGTACATATAGGTGTAATAATAAATAAAAATAAGAAAGCATTCCCACAACAGCCCAATGTGCGCCATGTGGGTCGTATTAAAGTTCCCCAAGTACATGCTCAACGGCATGATAATAACAAGTGCGGTCGGCATTGTGCACGGATAAACTAAAATAAATATTTTAATTGAGGCCTCTCTATTGTCTGTCTGTAGAAAGAACTCCCCTCGCCATTCATCTGCAAAAGTGGTGGTGACTATGTTTACGAGGTTTAGCTATTTCAATAAGGGTATTGGGTCACTAAAGGCGCGTTTTTGCTCGATTCGGCAAGGAATGAGGAATTTGGGTAGGAAAAGAGAGAGAAGCCCCCCTCTTTGAAATACACTATTTCTTGTTTCCGTGACAGCAGGTGGTTTTAGACTTTGTAGCGAGGGGAGTTTGTTCTATAAACAAACTGTATCTAAGTTGTTTCACCTTTTCTCTAAAATTTTTGTAGTAGGGTTAAGAAAATGGGTTTTCACCGTAACTGTTGGTGTATCTCAGCGCTATCCTACTTTAAATTTTTTTTTCTATTTTTCCAATTAAAAGCTTTATATCTTCTAATTAAATAATAAGCCAATCTAGGCAGTGATCACACAAGTCTTTATTTGGTTGTGTAACAATAAATTAAAAGAAGCATTTTTTTGTGTAGCATTTAGCTCTTGTAATTAATTAATATTTATTTATAGATAGAAAATTAATAAAATTGAAACACATCCTGCCATCTATTGAGCATAGCATACATTAGAATGCACAAGGATTTCAGCTCTAGCACTCTTTCATAATAAGAAATTATTGTATTCTGGCACAATTTTCATCTTGACAACGTTCAACAATAAAGAATTTTCACTTTTGTTCAGATTTTAGGCAATGACTCACCCCTACTTGAAATATACTAATCTTGTTGCCATAACTTTCGCCATCCACCAGGCACAGTGACGGTGGTTGTTCAGAGAGACAGACAGTTCTTACTTTTCTCATTCTGTCTCATAATTTTCAACATTCCCCGGTATGTTGCGAAGTTGTTAATGTGTACATATATGTGTGTGCTTGGTACAGTCTTGTCTCATATTGCTATCGGCCATTCTGAAAAGTCGATTTATTGTTTAATTAATTTTGATATTTTACTAATGCACTATTTAATACTAATAATTAATATTTATATGCCACTTCTATTAATACATCAGTTATACATTGTATTTTATGTAAATATACGCTTTTTTAAACATACTATTTGATGTTCATTCTTTCTCAACCATGTCAAATTGTAAGATATGAAAATTCAATGAAGAAAACGAAACATTTGATGCAGAGCTGATTTCTTTACTTCTCTGATAGATAAAATAGTATGTTTATTGTTCAACATAGTTTTGAGTACTATTGATCAATAATTGACTTATACTGTACTACTACTATTGTTAACACCATTTGACTCATAAAGAAAATAAATATTTCAATTAAAAGGTGAAACTCGACAAGATATATTTATTGAAATATATTTCTAATCTATTATTTTCATTTGAAGCAATATTTAAATGTATGTCGTTGTTTATTAAATATTAATGTTATAATAAGTAGTTAGCCTTATGCGAATACCAAAACTTTTATATTGTAATCTTTTTTTAATAAATGATTTATTGTTTTTTTTAATTTTATTTTTTATTATTCCTATATAATTCACTAAAGTGATAAAACTATACAAATACTATAATAATCTAGTCTATTGAACCGGGTTCAAATCCTAGCAAAGGCTGGTTGATTCGAATTCCGCACCCGGTTCGCTTCGACTTCAGTGCTGACGTAATTATATCCTTAGTGGTAAATGGATCAATGGTTAGAGTCCTCTTTTTATCAGGCTAACAGTGGGAAGCTTTCGTGGTTTCCCTCTCCATGTAACGCAAAATGGGTTTAGCTTTAATAAGAAATCCTCCATAAACACGAAATTTCTCCCAATACTTGATCCAGAAGTTCCCTTGTCTTTTGGATTGGGTTCAAAATTACTAGGTTACGGAGTTGAACATAGATGATCGGAAACCCAAAAATTAGGTCAGCTGTTCAACGACGGTTACAAACAAAATATACAGTGTTCAAAATTGGACATCAAGTTTAGTATTTTTATACTAAACATAGCATTATAAATATAGTATTTTTTTTAACATTTTGATAGACATCGTATAGTCAAGTTTTATCTTATTTTATAACCGTCGTTGAACAGCGGACCCAATTTTTTTTTTTTTTTTTTTTTGGTTTACGACAACTCATGTTCAACTCCGTAGTCTTGAAATTTTTAACCCAATTCAGAAGACAAGGGAACTCCTAAATCAAGTATTGGGAGAAATTTACCTTCGGGGAGGACTTTTTGATGGAACTAACCAGCATTTGCGTTACATGGAGAGGAAGACCACGAGAACCTCCCACGGTTAGCCTGACGGCAGGGGGACTCTAACCCATGATCCGTCTACCACTGAGGATATTTCACGTCAGCACTGTGGTCGGTGCAAGTATCGACCCAGGTTCGGATGCGGAATTCGTATCGATCAGCCATCGCCGGTATCGAACCCCGATTCACCTCATTGGAAGACGAACGCGTTATCCACTGAGCCATCTCGGCTCGTATAGTCGGTTAAAGTTTGTATTTAAGTGTATTTAAAATAAAATATTTTCATTGAGAAAAATTAATGGAGCAAATTTTTCAAAGAAATTATTCCCGCCACTATTTCTTTTGATGTTAATACCAAATAACTCTGAAACATCTTTAAATGGGAGGGTTGCTTGATTTCTTTCATTTTTTTTGTTAACCTTATGTGTGTAACCTTATGCAAGTAACCTTATGGAAGTTACTTGTTGAAATTTTGATCACTTACAAAATTGATGAAAGTTTACAACGTCTGTGGATATATGAATAATGATATCCTGTTGTAAAGTATTTATTTGGCATGAAAAAAAAACAGCTTCGCAGTCTCTGTGAATTTCGTTCAAGAGAAAAATAAACTTATCAATCATATGTTTCTCGCATGAGAATTTCATTTATTCACTCTTTTTTGTAAATTTTAATTTTTTGTTCGGGCCTGCCGACGTTCTACGTTTTCTAGGAATATGTCGTTTCGTGGTAGCTAAATTTATGTTTAAATGCATGATGCCTTGTTATATAAATTCGATTTAAAGTTTTTTTTCTTATCACTACATGCAAATGATTCAACAGTTAATATGAAACGCCAGATTGCCCTGGCTGCCTCATGGGAGAACTTTTAAAATGTTAAAAAAATTACAAAAATTTCTAAAATATTTAGATTTTAATTGTTTACTACTCTATGAAATATACTGTAATACTGTAAAAAGCGTAGATATGTGCAGCCCAGCTCATGCAAATGCAGGTTTGTGTACTCATTGCAAAGAGAGTACGACCTACAAACTCTTATAAGTTAGAGAACAGTCAGCATAAATTACAGAAGAACATGAAAAAGAACATTCATCCAGGTTTACGGCTAGACTATAATCTCAACTTTGCGAATTATTAGTACCACATATTATATGTATTTCCGAGGTGAAACATGTATTCACGTTTTTCCCTTAATCAAGTTTGCTCAGATATTCTAGTTACGTATTTTTTTAAACTACCACATTATTTTAACATTTAGTTTAAAGCAGTGTTCTGTAGCATATTTTAATGCAATAATATATAATAATCAAATCCAGAAATCCAAACTTAGCTCTAATAAAACTACAAAGAACAAATAGATGAAATTGAAGACTGGTGTAGAAAATGGAAAATAGCCGTAAACGCTGACAAATCACAAATCCTCATCATACAAAAAAGAAGAATTAAAATTTTACCTCAATGCTAACCGAAACTGTTATTAATAGTACTCATAATTAGTAGTAAACTCACTTGGAACGACCATATTAAAAATATAACAGACAAAGCCAAAGCAGCAGTTAATATCATCTAACCTCTCATCTATAACCAAAGCGTCTCACTAAAAACCAGAAAATTACTATACACCTCCATGATCCGACCTATACTTACATATGCTTCACCTGCCTGGACTACTATACCCGAACACCTAATGAAAAAGCTCAACCAATGTCAAAATGAAATACTCAGAAAGATCACCCGTGCCAGATGGTTCATACGTAATTCAAATATCCACAAAGATCTCAAAAGTCCGTTTCTATCCGAATATATACGCAAATTAAATGCAGACTTTTACGACAAAGCCATAAAATGCAGCACAGCCAACTTCAATCAGATTTTTAACTTCGAGAACTATAATAAAGACGATAAACTAAGACCAATAGCCGCTCATTTCACCTCCGACGCCGCATACCTCAACTATCAGCACAAATAATAGTCTTCAATTCCAGCATCTATAGTCTACATCAATAATCCGAAGTACCAATAGTCCACAGCATCAAACACTTTACCAATACTGAAATCCTGACTTATGTTACTTCACGTTGACAATCAAACTACAGCCATCTACAGATTACAGCAAGTTGCTCTTATTATTTTCATTTTCTTTCAGTGATACAAGCAAGGTGCTTGTCTCCCTGTAACAACCACCCCATAAACTGCTGAGCTCAAACTGTCTTTTATTTTAACTATTTATACTATTTCATGATGTATGGGATATGGGCTTTCTGCGGGGCCCAGGTGGGCAAATTTTTTATAAATAAATAAAGAAAGAAGTGATGCAGTAATATGCAATGGGCAAGTAAGCTTGCATAAATTTGCGTATCATTAAATAAATATTTACTTGTAAAGCGTTTATAATTCTATAATTTTCGTGTATTTTTATTAATGACTACTTTGTGTCAGTTTTGAATACAAAGATAGATACATAATATCAACTGTAGAAAAGAATCAAAGACGAATTATTTTCATATTTAAACACAGTTTGATAATTTATGTCTAGCACTTCGTCATTTAAAACATTTTTTGCTTCAATGTTAAGAGGCTGGGTTCAATCACAAATGATTATTTTATTATACAGAACATTGTATTTCTGCGTCATACTGTTTGAGCAATTTTTTTCTTGGTCAAACAAGAAAATTTTTCTCTCTGGCAGGTGTCGAGTAAGTAATGATTCAGGATAAGTAATGTTCAGGAAACTGGTTCTCTTCTTTGCGTCCCTAAACTTCTTGTCACCTGAAAGCAATGTACCAATATGGTAAAAATTTAATTAACACATTCTCTACAGACAAATTGTGCTTTAGCACAATTTTTTTGTAGTGATGTTATTAATTTCAATAAAACAAAGTTATACGCAGAGACTCCAACCATTTAAGGCTGCTGGGAATTATTTTATTTAGTGGCAGTGAACTAATGCAGAATTGTTTACCTTAAGGAAGTCTTTAATGCTTTAATGTAAGCGTAATTGATATGGCATCTGCCGTGCGGAACTTGCCAATTCATCGGATAGTATTTTCCAGAGACGACGGACGAATGAAATACAAAGTATGGGTGAAAATACAATTTGAGTGAATAGTATATACAAAAAAAGAAGAATCCGAATAATAAAAGGTAAATAAAACAAAACAAGTCAGAATAATATAATTGAGAGATCGAATATATTAACCGGTTAACGCCCAGCGTCATATATTTAGGACAGTTCCTTTTTTCAAAGACATTCATTGTGGTGGGAAACTTTTTTCAGTATTTTCATTAATCTGGGTGAATTAAAAGATTCTCAGGTACTACAATGATTTAGTTATTTCTGATTAGATCTAGAATTATAAGGAGCAAGTACCTTTTGATCTATCAAAGACTTTTTGAATGCCATAACAGTAGAAAAACCAATTAATTTCGGTAATATATTGTACCACTTTTTCCATAAAACCACTTTTTGTATGATTTCAATATATATATTCGGGACAAAACGGGTTAAGGACTTCATTCGTCCATATGAGCTTATATGTATAAAATTACTTCCGCTTAGAGGTGAACAGAATTCTTATAATTTTAATTTATTAAATATATAATTGTATCAACCTTGCTTTAAAAAATAATCAAAGTTAACACGGATAAATAAAATTGCAAAAAGAAGGTAAGTATTAAACTTCAAAGTGAATATTAAAATTCAGAATTCTATTTAAAGAGATTAATAACTGAAACCCTTTACATATCTGCCAACTTTCACTCTGTCCGAGAATGGATTTTCAGAGTGGTTGTAAAACAATAAACGAAAAACAATCTGACTCAAAAATATATTTATATTTTGATAACGTTGAAATTCGCTTGTGCAAGGATTATTATGCTTTTATATATTTATTGTAATTATTTATATGTAGTGGTGGTCAAAGTCATTTATAATTATCATTATAATTCAAAAAGTTAATTGGAATAACCTGAGTATTGCTACCACTTTAAATATGAAAATAAAATCTTCCGGAAAATCCGGAAGAGTTGGCAGGTATGCCTTTAGCGTTTAAAGAATAGTGGTTGCGAAACGTTTAAAAGCACTTCGTATTACACATATAGTGGTTTAAAATATTAGTTGAGTTAATGTTGCCTGTCTGACTATACTACACCACCGAAAAAGCTTTAAGTTAAAACTTGCAGATTATCGGTAAATTTTGCCAGCATTACCTCTATTTTGTTTAATCTGTTCTTCAACTTAAAAAAGGGTTTATGAGCCGTTTTTGTAAAGACAGTAGTAGTAGTAGTTAATTTACGTCGCACTAGAGCTGCACGATGGGCTATTGGCGACGGTCTGGGAAACATCCCTGAGGATGATCCGAAGACATGCCATCACAATTTTGATCCTCTGCAGAGGGGATGGCACCCCCGCTTCGGTAGCCCGACGACCTGCACGCGAAGTCGAGCACTTTATGGTAGAACAGTTTAACGAGGACCCATACCGCATACCCTTGGTCCCTACGCAGATAGACTGATCCAAGTATTCACCCGCCCTCACACTGACCGTAGCCAGTGATGCTTGACTTCGGTGATCTGCTGAGAACCGTGTCTTAACGATCAGTCCACTGCGGGACTTGTAAAGACAGACCCTGCATATGTATCTTTAGCAATAAACAAAATAAAGATTCATATTTATCAAGAGTTTTTAAAACAGAATTTAATAAATGTTACTAATGCTTAAACGTACTGTTTATATCATTAAACACAAAAAAATACAATGGCCTTTCTTAAATGCTTTCCTTTAAAACGAGACTACATATTTTCTTTCAAATACGACTTATACTTTATTTTTCTACTATGCTTTCAACCTTTTTATGTTGGACAATTTTAAGAAATAACTATTTAAAATATTGATTTTATTTCTAAAACGTTGCAAACAGAGCATTTTTAGAAAAAAATATACTTGTAAGAAAAAGTCTGTTGTTTTACATGAAAAATAATTTCCAAATTTATCTCAAAATCTAGTAAAATCATAGTCTATCATAAACATTTTTCCTGAAAAATATAAAACTAGAAACGGAGTAAATAAATACAAAAGACGCGAAATTGCGTTCGGGTTTGAAACACCCATCACGTCCACTAGACGTCTAGTTTCCGACGTATATAGGACATGGGAAAGTCCTTAATAGCGTCGGAAACTTGTTCAGCGACCCATAAACTCAGGTCTAAATAGGTTGAAGGGAACAAAAAATATTTTACAAGATAACTGCCTCACCGTTTATTATATAAAACTTGGAGATGAAATGGTAAAATATTTTCGAGAAAATTGAAGTTTCCGAGAACATTTTCGTTATTTTTTACTTTTTTCGTTTATTTAAGTTTATTTGTTTTGCCTTTGCTTTTAGGCAGATGAAAAATAATACTGCTTTCAGATTACGATCATAGGCGAAGACTGCAAAGGATTATGTATTTATTTTTCGTCGCATCATCCTTAAAAAACACATCAGAGGAAAGAGTTTGGATACGCTATTGAGAATGAAATATATTTTTTTTTCCGATTTCTTCCGGAAAGCTTTCAGGATAGTTACAATCTTGTCATGGATTGATGCCTTTTCTTTTGATCAATTTCTTTCCAATGCAACGATAAACTTTTTTTTACAGCCCTGAGCATCGATTTGGCTTATGAAATTTTAGAAAAAGGGGAAGAAAAACGTTTGAAATATTCTTTTGTGGAGAAAAGTTCTTCAATCTAGGTTGGAATTCTGAAACTTTTTTTATTGGATGTTGCGAAACACATAGCCAAAGTGTTTTATCGGTTCTGAGGAAATGAGATTGGAAAATGATGATCTTTGTTCGTATTGCTTTTGTAATATCGTGATATAATGTAAAATGCATATTTTAAATATGTTTTATATAAATTTCTTTGTGTTATTTTTAAATTTTACTTGGTACCTTTGAAACCAGGCATCCTGAAGAATAAATTTTCTAAGTAATTGCATCGGGAAAATTAAAAAACAAAATGTTAATCGAGTAAGAAATCAAGCAATTAAAAAAGCATCTTTACGATGGACGAAAAATCAACAAACAAAGATAGTGATGGACAAAGTATTTATTAAAAATATCAAAAGAGAGACTAACGGCTGGAGAAAAAGAGGAGGATAAGAAAACTTTCTCAGACAAACTTGCGGCTGCCATTTGGTCTGTTCTCATAAATTCGCCACTTTGTCTTAAAAATAAATAAATAATAGAGAGAAGGAGAGTTAAGGTAAGCCTAAAGTTTATCAAGGTGCTTCAAATGCTGACTTTTTTTTCAAAACATCAAACTGCAAACAGATTGTATCCGTATTGCTTAACCGTGCGAAGTTATGATTATACAGGGTGTCTCAGTTAAGCGTTTCAGAACTTCTAAGAGGGGTAGGGGGCATCCTGACGACTCGAAATCATATAGCAATGTGGGGTCGGAAATGCTTTCCTGAAGCGGTGACGTACACAGAAGCACCATAAAGTAAAGAGACCGTAAGTGAAAAATCGCTATAATAATACATTGAAAAAATTATATGGTACTTGGGCCAAAGTAAGTGTTCGAAGTTTCTGCCACCGGCTACAATGTACACCTCACATCTCCGGCGCATGGACATTCGAACATTCTGCCATACTCCAGGCATATCTCGCAGGCAGCTACTGCGATTCTTGCAACCAGCATTATCAACAGAGGTGTCACAATCCAGTGTTTTCATATGACTCCAGAAGTCAAGACATGATAGGTCGGGTGACCGAGGAGGCCATATAATTTTTTCAATGTATTATTATAGCGATTTTTCACTTACGGTCTCTTTTTTTTATGGAGCTTCTGTGTACGTCATCGCTTCAGGAAAGCATTTCCGACCCCACATTGCTATATGATTTCGAGTCGTCAGGATGCCCCCTACCCCCCTTAGAAGTTCTGAAACGCTTAACTGAGACACCCTGTATAAATATTTCGCATTTCAAATTTTTTTAAGCATTTCAAATTTTATAGTTTGAACTATCAAGACTTGAAGTGCTAACTGAAATTAATATTCTGAACATGACATATATTATTAAAAATTCATTAACAATTTTTTATTTATTTTCTTTTTTATATATCTAATTTTATGGCTTTGACAGTGTTACACTATACGCATAATATACTTTGTAGCGAAAGGGAAATTGAATTAATTTTACTTCCCTAATACTTTGACTCGCGCATTTTGTGATTACGAGTAAAGGCCTTTATGGAAAGATAGAAGCAAGTTAGTAAGTAATTTAACACGTTCACACGGGGTGTGAACCACCGGTGGGTCACGCTAGATTGTCTCATCGGGCGGCGCACCGGAGTAAAAACTGGTAACAAATAAATGTCATTTTTTAGGTTTTTTCTTCAGGAATAATAAGAATCCATGACTACCAATTGTTTTTAACAAACGCAATTTGTATATTTAATTGCTTCTTCGCCTAGTTAAATTTCCTTACAGTGAGTTGTTATTGTTGAGAATAGATTAACTCCTCCCGAATATTATCTAATGCTGAAATAGTTCTTCTACCAGTATTTTATCTTTTCCGTCCCGCTTTCAGGCGCAACACCCGGCCGTGTTATGTTGATATTTTATGCACATTTAGCTTCCACTTTGACTTAAAAATATAACTATTGCATGATTTTAAAATAGGATGCCTCATTTTTCAACTTTTTTTTCCAACCGAAATCTAATACCTGAAAAGTTGCCGATCCGTATGGATATTACAAACGTGTATATTTTTTAACATTTATAAATGTCTTCAGTGAGAAGTATTGTCCGAAAAATTCAAAATTTTGAATAAAAACAACAGAGTTTTAGTTAGGGTAAAATGTTTAGAAAATTGAGTTAAGTTAAAATTGAGTTGCTCTTCGCGGGAAAAACTTACTTTTAATCCTTAAAATTCAAGTTTATTCTTGAGGTAACAGAGATACTTTTGTGGAAGTGAAATCGAGCGAGTATTTAATACAGATGCCGTCCTTATCTCATTTGGCCAGTGATGTGTGGATGCCTTCAGTTAAGGATCCTCTACTTGCCTTGCCGAACCAACCAATCATATCACATGCATCCTCAGTGGTAAACGGATCAAAGGTTGGAATCCCTTTGCCGTCAGGAACCCTGGGATGCTTCCGTTGTTTTTTTTTTCTCGGTACGCAAATGCGGGCTAGTTCCACCAAAAAGTTCACCACGAAGGCAAATTTCTCCTAATACTTGATCCTGGTCCCAATACTTTCTCCCAATACTTGATCCTTGTTATTTGGATTGGGTTCAAAATTACAAGACTACGTTGTTGAACATTAGTAGTCATAAGCCTAATATTTGGTTGGCTGATCAATGTAAGTTAAAATATAAAATCACATATATCATCATCATTATAGTTTTCCAGACAGCCCAATGTGGACCAATGATCTCCAATTCTTTTAATTAATTGCAAGAAAATGTCTCCACCGAATCAGCCCATCCAAACAGCGGCCTTCCTCGCTTTCTGGTTGCAATGGGTCTGAAAAGAAACATCTTTTTTATTTTATAGCTATCACTCATTCGAATCATGGTGGCCATCCAATTCATTCTACTAATTTTATGTATTTAATAATACCGGGTCGTTTATAAATCTTATGCAGTTCTAAGTTAAATCTCATTCTACAAGTATTGTTTCATTTACACCTCTGCAAAATTCTTCTCTCAAATGTTATGACACAATTTTTCTCCAGTTTTGTCATTGTCCAAGCTTCAGAAGCATATGTTAAGACCGGTGTAAGGTGAGTTTTATAAATAAAAGAATTTAGTTTTTCTAGAAAGAAACCTAGAATTTTTAAATCTTCTCTGTTCATGACCCATTGTCCTCTGCCCGATATGGGCTAAGTTTTATTTTAGGAGACATTCTGTTATCAACAGTAATAGACAAAATATCTGATCTTTAGTTGATTTCCCAGCATGGAATCCACATTGATATTTTCCTATTTGTGAGTCAACGAACAGTAACAGTCTTTGAACAACATACGCAATTCTGTATAAAATTTTAAAAGTTATACAAAGCAGACTAATACCATGATAGTTGACACAGGTCATAGCATATACTTTTTTGTGAACTAGTCGCAAACTACAAGTATTCCAATCCGTTTGTGCAGAGACGTCATCCGTTTGTGCAGAGACATTTGTGCTGAGACGTCCGTTTGTGCAGAGACGTCCAGAGTGCAGAGACGTCCAGAGTGCAGAGACGTCACTAATAAATTCAGATAAATTCATCATTAACCCTTTCGCACCGACTGTCACAAATACGTGCCAGCATAAAGCCATATCAATCAGGGTAAAAAGATAAAACTGGTAATCAAAGTAATTCTTTTGCAGTTTATTTGTGGGCGGAGTTATAATTGCTTGATTTATTTAATTCACCATTACTTTGTTCAAAATAAAACTATTTAGTTATACTTCGATCTAACATTGATTATATATATGATTAAACTAACAATTATTAAAGTAAAGGCAAAGTAAGTCTGCCAAATTAGCAACGACTACATTTAAGTTACCGTTTTTTATTTAATTACATCCTGATTCTGATTTTGAACGAATGCTTTTCTGAATCCCCCGTCCCCAAAGGGTTAAGGCAGGTTTACAATTTTGTAATAGTTCTGCTGAAATAAGATTATATTCCAAATCACATGTATAATCAGTTTAAATTCTTTAAATACCGATTTTCTGCCAAAAATTCCAGAAATTTAAATTTTAATTAAAATTTTAGCAGACCTAGTCGAAAAAGTAAAGTTAATTTTATAATACCATCATCAGTTTCACAACTTTATACTCGAAAGTCTTCTTTTGTAAAATAATTCAGATTTTAATAAGGCCGTTTGGCACGGAACGACGGCAAATAACTATTCTTGTTTTATAATGTGTTAATCGTTAAATGAATTTTTTAATTTCATGCTCATGACAGGCGGTATAGAAAGAGACTTAATTATTTTCCTCGTTGAGCAACGTATGCGTATTCTTTCGCTTCAAAATTTAGCTAAGGAATGTCATTACATCCAACAGAATGAAGAATATTTTAAAACTCCGATTTCCTCTTGACAGACTGCAAATAGAAAATCTATCAAGGCTAGAAGAATATCACCAGGTGGGCGAAAAATACACCTGTTTGGGTGAACTATGGCATGATATATATTTCCTTTTCTAAATATCTAGACGTGGCCCTATTGACTAGTTCTCACCTGATTTAACAATTTTAGAACTATATGCCTCTGAAGAGGTCCCAGAAGTGCCGTTAAATGAATTAAGTTTAGCTTACCTTTCGTAGTGATAATCTTAGAAAGCTCAATAACAACTTGTTGTGCTTGTTCCAAATATCTAAGATCATTCATTTCAGAGACGGCCCGATAGCTCTTGCTTTATCGAGACCTGTTTAAAGTGATGCTTAAAGCCCATGTGTGGAGTAGTACAAGCAGAAATCTAAGGAGTCATGAAAAAAAATCTTAGAGAATGCGATATATATTAGTATTGCCGCAAAACAATTTTCTATCGCTATGGTTCTGGTAAAGCCCGTCCATTAACCCCTAATAAGGAGAATGCTTTTCATCCACTGCCCCCATGCTTGATAAGATTCGTGACGCTCGACATGACTTGATCGAGAATTTTCATCATTTCATTAGACAAAATAACAATTCACAGCTGAACTTCGAAGCGAAGGATTGCATTGAATGGTTCAGTGGGAAATCACTCAAGTATCCATTATTATACCACCTATCCGAAGGATCAAATGAGAGAGTGTATCAAATAGAGAACATTGAGAAACATCCACTTTCAATATATAATCTGCATCTTCTTCACTTTAGGCACTACAGTTCATGACCGACCAAGGCCGTCACAGTGAATTTACCCTATTTACCCCATTCGTTGCTATATTTCTCCATCTATTAACTCCCAAGTACTTTAATCATTTCTCTACGCTATCTAACCATCTTGTTCTCTTTTTCTTTTTTCCTCTAGTGTTTGGAAGCTAAATTTTTAACATCCATGATTGCCCTATTTTTCAACGGGCAAAATGCATAAATATGACTGCTTCTTCCACAAGAAAAAGTTAGTAGTAGTGAGCAGTTTGCTATTAAGAATAGAATTACTCCTTCAGATAAAACATATATTACTTAACTGCTTTTACTACCAGTTTTTTCTCGTTTCCGTCTCACTTTCAGGCCTACTTCAAATATAATGCTTCGAGCTCTTAAAAATGGTGTCCTTTTTACCCATGCAAAATCTAAATAAGCTTAAGACATTAAAAACTTTTTTTTATTATCGTAGTATTTTTGTAAAAAAAAATTACTATCTTACTAGTATATGATTTCAAAATTGCTGGCATTAAAGATGGTGAAGAAGTTATTTACTTACAACGCTTACTTAGGTTGATCCGAACTTTACTTGTGTAAAAATAATACCGTTTCTAAAAGTTTCTAGCATGATCTTTCATTACACTGCTTTTCACCTTCCGAACTTGATTTTGCCGACCCACTTACAGTAAAATCTATACAACAGTAATGTATATTGAGTATTTTGAATTCTGCCTTTAAATTATTTTAAACTAGCTGCCAAAGCAAAAGTAAAGTAAAAACCTGTAGCAATTGAGATTGTAGAAACTATGTCTGGAGTTGGTTTTTCAAAACAATTACAATCCATACCTCTTTCTTGTCGAATTGGTGATACAACTGAAAATGTAGTGTCAGCTTTTCTCGATGTTGCGTGACAGAATGTTTTCAATACAGTTTGATGAAGCAACATATATTAATAAAGATGCTCATTTAATTACCCATGTTTGATTTTGTGATATTATGTCAGTAGTAGAACTACTTTTCTGCAAATCAATATAACTCAAACAACAGCGCTAGCAATACTTGCTATTTTAAATGATGTTATGAATGAGGCAAACATAGAATGTAAAAATTGCATCGGAATATGCACCGATGATGCTCGTTCAATATCAGGAAGGTTCAAAAGTATACAAGCACTTGTAAACCAAAAATCGCCTCAATGCGTCTGGACACATTGCATGATTCACAGAGAAGCTTTGGCTTCGAAAGAAATTAATCCTGGTTTGAATATTGTGTTAACTACTGTTGTAAATTATATTAAAATGAGAACCCTGAGAACGAGAATCTTTTCCGCACTTTGTAAAGACATGGGTTCAGTACATTCAGAGTCACTATTTAAATGCGAGGCAAGATGCTTATCACGTGAGAAATTCCCGCAACGTGTTAATGAATTAAGAGAAGAAATCGCCATTTTCTTAAAAGACGATAACAGACCGGAAACCGAGAGTTTTCACTATTGTTTATTTGTGATGAAATTGAGCTACTTGGTCGTCATATTCGAGAAATTAAATAGCTTGAATCTTCAACTCCAAGGAGCAAATACACATATGTTGGATACGAGTGATAAAGTTAATGCTTTTTGTAGAAAATTGGAATTGTGGGGCAGAAATTTAAAGCAAAAAAACTTAACAATGTTTGCAAATGTGGATAATTGTACTAAAACTTAAAAGGCTGAATAAGAACACGTAAAATATGTTTTTGTTACTATTGAAAATCATTTAGTCATGCTGGCAAAGAATTTTAAAAAGTATTTTCCTGCTGACGACAAACTGATAGCAAGTTACGAGTGGGTTAGGAATCCATTTCATAAGACTCCCGAAGGACTCTCAATTGCTGAGGAAGGAAAATTCATAGACTTCACGACAAGTGGCGAAACCAAAATACAATTTTGTAATAAATAACTATTTGAATTTTGGGCAGGAGGATGATTTTTCTGCACTGAAAACAAGGGCATTTTGCATTCTATTACCATTTTCAATATCCTACCTTTGTGAAACTGGATTTTCTGATGTGGTTTCTTTGAAGACAAAATATAGATCACGGCTAAATATAGAAACAGAACTAAGAGTGTCTATTTCTAATATTAAACCTCACCTCAAAAATTTTTGTTCTGCAAGACAGGCCCAAGGAAGTCACTAATTTTTTTTTTCAAATTTAGTATGTTTTGATTAAGTTAGGTGGGTAAGCCAAAGGTGGCCAGTGCTCCTAACGTAGCCCACCCCCCGAAATAAAATTAAATTTATTTTGAATCATAAGATGTCCCTGCTGCATTGTAAATCTTGTATCTGAGGTGCACGAGGCTTAATTGGAAGATATTTCCTTGAATGGCCTCCATTATATGAAGTGATTTAATTTTTGCAGTTGTCATTCTAATTTCCGGGTGAGAAGATATTGTAATTTATCTGTGTTTAAATTCTTAGAAGTTGAGTTATGATATGTTTTCTGAAAATTTATTTCTTTTTCTTTAACCACATTACTTTAATTCGAATTAATCTATGAGATTAATAGTTTTAAGTTGTGCAAATGGTGAGAGAGACCATATGCATGTTCCCAAGGTGTGCCCGACACCGGTGCCACCTTGGGGACACGTGGGCCACCTTCGGAAACAAAAGTGAAATCTATAAAAGTGTTAATTATAAATCATTACGTAACATATTATTTCTCAAAAAGGAATGATTGAATTGAATGCCAATTGATTTAATTTATTTTAATCAAATGTGAAACTTTGGTATTTTTTAAATTTTTATAATATATTGACTTTCTTTGCACTTTAGTAGAGTTTGCGATATTTTGTTTCAAGTTTTTTGTTTTATTTGCATTTTAAAGTTATTTTTCAGGTATTTTTTTGTGGTAGTTATGAGTGTTTTCGTGGTCGATTCTGGAATTTTCTTGTAAATTTGGGTATTTTTATACTAGTAATGGGTTAGGTAAGTTAACTCTAGTATGGTTATTTAACTCTTATTTTTTAGTTAATCCTTTTGAAAAAATTAACTTGGTAATTCTTAATTAATTCTAATGAGTTAACTCAAAAGAATCGCTAGTGACTTCACACAAGGACTATCAATATAAAATCAATAAACAAATTATGCACTCTAAAAACAAATATATTTTTTAAAGTCGGGAAACTTGTTCCTACCAGCAAGACACTTCAAGTGCTTTTTTAAAAGACGTTTGCCAGTCCAAGTGTTTTTGCTAAAGATAATTGAGTAAGTGAAAAAGTGATTTCAATATATGGCTTTTTTACCTTTGGAACCTGTAGGAAACCTTAGGCGCAGAAGCTACAATTTTGAAATTGTACTACAAAATAAATGAAATTTTATTTTACAATTAAAAGTATACGTGGTATATATTAGAGATAGATGTAAGATGTTACAGAAAAAAATTTAGGCACACAGACTTAATCAGAAAATTAGGAAAAATCCTCAAACCACCTTAAGTTTTGATTTAATAAGTTGTTTCACTTTAATAAGTTATTACATATGTCGAAATATATTCTGTTTTCTATTAGTATGTGCGCTTTCCTTTCATCCAGTTAATCAATTTTTTTAAATAATGTTTTCTCTTGAATATTCTCGCGCCACCCCTCTAGTGTGCTCGCGCCCCCCTAGGGGGCGCTACCCACAGGTTGAGAATCGCTGGGTTAAACCACTTTACATATCGCTGTTTCAAAACTAAAACGACACTTCTGCACTCACTTCTCATGTCATTTGAATGAGAAGTGAATGCAGAAGTGTCGTTTTAGTTTTGAAACAGCGATATGTTTGTATCTCAATTCCTCTACCGTCATTTGACGTTTAGACACTGAGGAAGGTTCTTGTTTATAGATCTGAAACTATAGTATAGTGCGGCTTTCATGAGAACTCCTCCTGACACCAGTCTCGCGTCGTGGTGGGTGCTATGGTTACGAGGAAAAGTCACTTCGAATAGAGGTGTGGGGTGAATAGTTTTGTCTTTATCTTAGCGTAGGTCATCGTGAGTAAATCAATCGACACCTTCCTTCTTCCATATCACCCCCATTAGAAATGTACTCTCGCTTGTTACCATAGCAGAAGACAACCCCAGACTTTCAGTCTCGAGGAGCCTCCTCAAAGCCGCACTATATGTCAACTTATGTATTTTCACTTTTGCTTTAGTCTACATCGCACAAAGTTTAACTCTTTCCTTTGTTGGATGTTGCTTCATATGGTTCCAGCAGTTTTGCCATTTAAAATCTTCCAAAACATTTGTTGCTAAAAGAAATATTGTTTACGTAGAGTTATTATAGAAGTGTTTCCATTGTTTCGCAATTAAAAAATGACCAACATAGAAGGATAGAGCTCTCTGCTTAGTACGGAAAAAAAACATAAAATGGAAGAAAAAAAAGTATTTCTTCTTCTTTGTGTGAAAGTTTAAACATATGCAAACTAATTGCGTGGCTCTTGGGAAAGGTTTGGGGCAAAGCTTATCAGAAAAAAATGTATTGTTTATTTAACTGAAATTGAAAGAAATTTTTTGAACCTAGGAACTATTTTTAGGCTATACTCTCGGTAAACATATGCTAATTCTTTGAAGACCCATCTGTCAACGAAAGTTCTGAAGAGGAAATAAATTGAATTTGCATTAGAATTTCTAGATCAACATCTTATAAACTTTTTACTTAGAATAAAGTTACAGTCAGGTGGTTTTTACAAAATCGCTAGAAATAGTTAGGTTTCCTAAGAACTTCAACTTCATTTAAAATAGTTTAAGAATGTATATCATTTGTAAACGTTAATTAAAACAATAACTGCATTTCCCTCTCTACGAACAAAGTCATAAAAATAAAGAGACATAAATGTAAAATCTCATATATTAGGAATTTCAAACACTCTTTGGGTTGAAAAAGAAAGATTATTGCTGTTATATTGTATTATTATTTCTCTAAATTTATGATCAGGGCAAAATGTTATTATGCATCAAAGCGGAAATGTGAAAGAACTGGCATGAAAATTATTTCAACCTAATTAATTTTAAGGCGGAGTAAAATATATTTCATAACCAATATTTTTTTAGGAGTTATTACATATCTTGAGGAATGTTTCTTCTTTGTAAGAAATTAAATAGCGATGAATAGTTAATTAAATACAGTTAAAGCATGTCTCATTACTTTCGAAAACCAACTACGAACGAAAGGCAGAGATGCCAACTTGTTCCTTTACGAAAAAGAATATTTTCTAGTGGTAGAGAGATTTAAGTTATTTTTTGTTTGATATTTCTCATTTGAAATAATCTTCTATCACTACATATCGAAAATTCAAAGTATCATATCAAATGCAAGCATTTAGCGGGAACAGTATTAAAAAAAAAAAAAAAAAACGAAAGTATACTAATTCTACACGTCTTCAAGTTTTCTTTTCTTTTTTTCTGCAGAAAGCTGTGAAGTTGTTATACCTGTTATTAGGATACACTGCTAGATTGACATTTTGCATAGCTGGCGGAGCTTTAACATTCTAATTAAAACTAATCGTCGTAGTCGGTTTTCGACTTAATTATTAATAGATTTTGTTTTAACAGTAGACTAACTTCGAACTTTTAATACTAAAATTAGATATGATTATTCAAATTATTTATATATAGTGGTGAGCATAAATTCAACAAATATTTTAAACTAAGACAAAAATAATAATTCATGAATTTTGAAATAAAAGTGAAACTTCTAGCGAATTTGACAGCTAATGCTTTTCCTCGGAAAAGTTAACTACTCAAAATTCAAAAAAAAATTTTTTTTTTGACGCGGACGAGAAGTACAAATTAAAAATTGTACATTTTTATTTACATATCGATAAATTTTTTTCATATTTCACAAAACTCAACTGTCTTGTCATGTCATGATCTTGGATCAGGGAACCTGGGCCGTGAAGCGTCCCCTATCCCATTCATCGTGTAGTATTTGTCATTTTGTTTTGTTGAGTTCAGCCATCACCTCCTACATCAAGAAGCCTCCACACGATCTTTTATAAGTAGTCCGCGCAGACTATTTAAAAAGTGAACCAGATGTGCTCATGAACCCAAAACCTTTTATAAAAGCAATTGAGAGAAATTCATCTTATAAAGTTGAGAATTGAATCTGCAGTGGTTGACAAGTGAATAAGGCAAACCAATAATATTCATAAATAAAACAAATTTTTAGTCATATATTTGCTACCACTTTCTTATTTTGACTAGATTTTGTATTAAGTGACTCATTTAGAAAAACGGCATCCTTCTAAGTGGACTGATAGGACTACCTATAAAAAACCGTGTGGAGGCTTTTAGTTATAGAAGGCGTTGGTGCATTACCTCCTAGATCAGAAAGCCTCCACACGGTTTTTTCTAAGTAGTCTGCACATATTATTTAAAAAATGAGCCAGTTGTGCGCAGGATTCCTAATTCTTTTCTAATATTAAGTGGGAGAAGTTTATCATGTATATTTGAGAATTGAATCGGTAGTGGTACACAAGTAAATAAGACAAACCAGTTACTATATTAAAAAATTAAACAAATTGTTAGATACATATTTGCTACCACTATCGAACTTTTAATAGATTTTGTATTAAATGCTTCGTTCGTAAACTTGTTTACCTTCATAGTGGTCTGATCGGACTACCTACAGAAAACCGTGTGGAGGCTTTAAGTTATAGGAGGCGTTGGTTCGTGTCAAGGGGATTCAAGCACTTTGCTTGAATAAATAATAATAATGAAAATGAAACGGAGCTGCTTGCTCTAAGCTATGTGCACACCTGCCAACTTTTACGCATTTGGCGTAAAATTTTATTTTTATATTTAAAGTGGTAGTAAATATATACTATTTTTTATTTTATAAACTTATTTTTTGAATGATTTTGATCACCACTATTCTTAAAAAAATTTAGCATATAGATTAATATGTATTACTATTACGGTTGACAGCTAAAGCTTTTTCATATACAACGTATTTTTTGCTTATAATGGAAATTTTAATTCCATTTTACTACCACTGGGAAAAGTCATAATGGAAGGGATCAAAAGTTGGCAGGTATGTATGTGTGACTTGAGTTTCGGATGCTGGTTGATTGTCAACGTGGGGAAACACTTGATTGAACTTTCAATTTTGTAGTTGAAGCTGATGTTATAGGTGGATCTGAGATAAGAAATTTGTTAAAGCTTTTATTTTTTATTTCAAACTCAACTGCAAGAAAGTAGTGTATGACATAAGTCTGAATTATTTAGTAGTAGTGGTAAGTAAAAATATTTTTAATCAAATTTACTAAACCCAGGATCATACATTAACACGTTGAATGCCATGGGGGTCACAAGTGACCGGCGAAGCCAAGATTATTAGAAACAGATAATTAGAGTAAAATTTTAATTTTTTTATGTTATTATCATCACTCAAATGGTTTGAAGAAATTAATAAATTAAGAACACGCAAAAATAGTTTTATTTAAATACATGGACATGCCAACTTGCTCTGGACAGCGAATAAATATTTTCAATTGGTAGTTTATTAATTGTGATTCATGGTTTAATAAATTCAACTCAGATTTTTTCTTTTCCACCACTATTTCTAAACAATTCCTTGGCTTATATAATTCACAACTATTTCAGATGTGTCAAGTTCATCAGTTATGTCTTTCATTTTGTCAAACATCAATTATTATACATATTCATACCTGCCAACTCTTCCGGATTTTCCGGAAGATTTTATTTTCATATTTAAAGTGATAGCAATACTCGGGTTATTCCAATTAACTTTTTGAATTATAATGATAATTATAAATGGGTTTGACCACCACTTCATATAAATAATTACAATAAATATATGAAAACATAATAATCCATGTGCAAGCAATCTTCCACGGGATCAAAATATAAATATTTTTTTTAGCCAGATTGTTTTTCGTTTATTGTTTTACAACCACTCTGAAAATCAATTCTCGGAAAGAGTAAAAGTTGGCAGGTAAGCATATCAAATCATGTTTTATTTTTAATTTAAGTCTACAATCAATATTTCTAATATTATGTAAGAACGTCAATTTGTCATATTAAATTTTTTCAATGTTTCATTATTTAACAAGCAAACGGCTTGATTCTTTTATGGCTACCACAATGCTTGCCAAATCAATGTATTTTACCTTTCTGTATGTAATTTTAAGATGAATGGGATAGTGGACGCTTCGCGGCCCAGGTGCCCAGTTTATTAAAATAAAGCAAACAAGATATGTTATGCTACACCTTTTAAAAAAGTAGCGAAATCTGTCTAATATTTGCAAATTTAGTTTGTAGTTACTTACCGTTTGGTCAGACGGGCAAGCCATGTAAAATTAGAGTGTGGCATTCAACGTGTATTATAAATAAATCTCTTTGTCTTTATTCTTTCGCATTTTACTTCTGATTTTCTAAATTTGATTCACGATGTTTTTGACCAAGTAAGTGCTTGACATTTACTAAAATTAGGTTAACTTTATTTAATGCACAGTCATGTGTGTGCAGCAATGCCGGTGTCATTCAAGATTAAAATAAAAAGATCTGAATACTGTACGAATAATAGCTAAATGTGAATATCCCTGTTTAAAATTAATTTTAAGAACTTTGAAAGACACATGTATGCTGGGCCGTCAGTTAATTGGAAAGTGGTTGTAACAAATTTTCGGGTAATGGAGAATATCTTTAACCAAATAATTTTGTTTATTTAAGAATTCATATACCAGAGCTGCCAAACTTTCATCATTTTATGGGAAAAAATTTCCGAGTGGTATTGAATTTTTATTTAAATCTGATTCTATGTTATATTTTACACCTTTTTATGTGATAACTTTCCTTTCATTGTTCATATAAAAAACCAATTTTTATCAGTTCTTTCGTTGAGATAATTTTAAAATTTACTAAAATATTTGAAAGCAAGAGTTTCTGGTTGTCTCCCACTATGTAAAATATTTTTCAAAAAGCTTAGTAGTTGGCTGCCATCATATACACAAGAATGTTTGTATATTGGAAGAACTGTTAATAGTTTATAATTGAATGAAATTAAATAGAACTCTTACAAGTCTTAAATGTTTTTAAATGAGAAATAAAAAATAAAATAGAGTTTTTAATGTATGAGTAGTTATTTTCATATGTTTTAAAAGGAAATATGTTTGTATAAGAATTGCAACCTAGAATTCTCTAAATATTAAAATTGTATTTAAAAGAAATTAATTCTTACTAGCAATAATTTAACTTTTTTTTTCACTATTAGAGACCTTTTCTAAATCAACAGGAACCACCTTTTATAATTTTCTTTTTAAAAAGTCGTACGAATAAAGAGATTTTATTCATAAATTATTTATACACGTTTTAGAAAATAACCCGTTGAGGATTTCTCAATATTAAACAGACATTTTGAAAATAACTTAGGAACGCGGTTAATTTGCTACCAGTTTTTCAGATCCTTCCGGGTTTGTAATGAAAATTATAGCTTTGATAAAAATTTTATAGTAGTTGCAGTTATATATGAATGCTCAAATTAATCTCTTGTTTCATTTATACAGTTTCATCATTTAGGGTATAAAACAATATTTATGGTTGTACTCATTGAGAAAAAATCCGTGGAGGATTTCTCAGTATTAAACAGACTTTTTGAAAATAACTTAGGAACGCGGTTAATTTACTACCAGTTTTTCAGATCGTTCCGGATTTGTAATGGTAATTATCTACAAGCTTTGATAAAATTTTTATAGTAGTTGCAGTTATATATGAATGCTCGAAGGAATCTCTTGTTTCGTTTATGATACCTTTTCATCTCATCTTTCTCATTGAGAAGTAATATTAATAAGTGATTAAAATATGGACGTTTCGTTTCCTGAGGAGAATCCTTCTAACAGCCTTTGCTTAAGTCATCACAAAAAATAAAAAGTAAAAATAAGCTACCAATTTAAAATTAGTGAAAGAGCAATTCAACTTTTTAATTTTTCAGTTCGAACTTTAGAATCTTAATGAAAGAGTTTAGAATCTTGAATAATCCCTAGCTTTAATAATGTGCTGGTGGATATAATTGTTAATGTGAACTTGGTATTCTCGCTAAAAATTTTTATTTATTACAAGTGTTTCGTTATTCGACATATTAATGATAAAACATTTGTATCCGCAGTCGAAGTGCGTGACATTTTCAGTGGTATTTATTAATCTGGAAAAATAAGATTTAAGTGGTGAATGCATCAGAATTTTTTTCCCCTTCTCATTAACCCCTTGGGGACGGGTGATTCAGAAAAACATTCGTACAAAATCAGAATCAGGATGTAATTAAATAAAAAACGGTAACTTAAATGTAGTCGTTGCTAATTTGACAGACTTATTTTGCTTTTACTTTAATTATTGTTAGTTTAATCATATATATAATCAAAGTTAGATCAAAGTATCACTAAATAGTTTTATTTTGAACAAAGTAATGGTGAATTAAATAAATCAAACAATTATAACTCCGCCCACAAATAAACTGCTGAAGAATTACTTTGATTACCAGTTTTATCTTTTTACCCTGATTGATACGGCCTTATGCTGGCACGTATTTGTGCCAGTCGGCGCGAAAGGGTTAATGACCGAACGAATCCACAATTGTTTTGAGTATGCTTGCTTGACTTTTATATCGAATTAGGTAGTGCTAAATAAAATAAGGCAAGCATTCATTATCTTCAGCTTCAACAATGAAATAATTCAGATAACATAGTTGACAATTACCGTCTCATTAGATTAACTGTGAGTGTTTTCGTGGTTTTCCTATCTATCAGTTCCCTCGAATAGTCCACCACAAAGAAAAATTTCTCATTATTTGCTATTTAGGAAATATTCCCTTGTCTTCCTCGTCTTCTGGGTTGGACTCAAAATTATAAGGTTGATTGCCGTTATCCCTGGAATGGGACAGTTACTAATCTCTGATTAAATCCTGATGTTTGTTCTATTTTGACATTTTTGATGAAAGGTGATGTTGGAACATTTGAAATTAAATGTGTTATCATTTCTTATCATAGTGCTTTATATAATTAATTAATGGCACCAAGAATTTATTAATTGAAATATCTATGCAATTCTGAAAATTATTTTGAGTGCGTTTTGATGTTATATTTTCGTATGAATACTAATAGATTTAAGAAACTGGTATTTCGTTACTGTGTTTGATATACCGCAGTAGTCTATTGTGACTGAACGTAGTAAGTTTTTGATGCTGCCTAAAAATTTTTATTGTGCTGTAATAAAAATCAATGTTTTGTTTACGTAATATATTGAGAATAATTGATACCCTAATATTTATAATTTTAACTACAACTCAGTTTTGGAATCAGTTCAACGATGACTTTTTTGAACTAAGTTAAATTTTAATTTCGTCCTCAGTATGATAATCTACGATTAAGAAAAATCTATCTCTTATGTATAAAAATAAAGAGAATAATAGATTTTGCAATATAAATTTATATAACATATTGTTTACAGTTGTCTTTGCTAGTAGATGGCAGCACCAACTATAAGCTTGAATTTAAAAAAAAACTGAGAACAGCCTGCTTTCTACGATTATTCTAACTTTAAATCAAAATTTTGATTTAATTATTTTTATAAGATTATTTACTGAAATAATGATATCCCGCTTTCATTCATTAAAAAAGTTTCTCATAAATATTCTTCAAGTAGGAGTTTTGTAATTTTATTACACTTTTATAGTTTTAGTTAGAATTTTTAAATTTTTGGTTTTAAGGTTGATTTTCTAACTACCCTAAATTTTACGTATTATTTCAATTAAATTTTTAAAAAAATATTTTTTTTTACTTTGTTTATATTAGAATTATTCTGACATCGCTTTTTAACACACATTTATGGGATTATTTTTAACTCGTAAATTAAAGTAGCCCCTTGACCAACATACCAATTCATAAATGCAGATCATAGAGGATTAACCACACAAAGGACATTTTTAGGGTAACTAAAATCAGGGAAAGAACAAAAAAGAAAAAAAAAGGTATCGCAACTATTTTATTACAAATTTATTCGACGGTGGGACTTTACTTCATTGTATTACCCACTACCTAATTTAAGATACAAATAGTATTCTCAAAGCTGAAATAGCTTAGTTACATTAAAGTGAAAGCAATAACAATTCTATTTCATTAAACATAACCATTATTGATGCGACCACTATGTTATTTTCCCTGACTAATAAATATTACTGTAAATGTCACTTACCTGCTTCCTCCACTAAATTCTTCATATATACTCTGTTTAAGAGGTGTGTGAAGTGGGGTTCCAGTCATCTTTTAGCCAATGTTCTTTCTAAATATTATTTCAGTTGTTCCGATGACAGAATGCGGAACTTTCTTAAACAAATGCAAGTTACTTCACTTTTTAAATTTCATTTTACAGTAAAATAATTGATTTAATTAAAATAAATAACCAAAATTGGTTAATACGTTATAATGTTGTCACCTAACATAAATAATTGAACATAAGTAAAATTTGTCGTATTTATTCATTAGTATTATTCAAATAATTGAAATTTATATTTCCTTAAAAAACTTAAAGATTTAATGTACGTTCAAATTTTCGAATTGAAAAATGTAAGTTTTATAACCTTAACGAAGAGAATTTTCACTTCAGATCCGACTAGAATGCCTCTGAAAACGTCGTGGTTTATTATGAGGAATAATTTTTCCGAAAAAAACAACTTGTTTATAAAAATTATAAGTAAATAATAAAATGAGAAGGAAACGGCAATTACTCTAAAAATATTCTTGAAGGAATATTATAAGATTAGTAAGCAAAAAATAATGAGATATATATATATATATATGATTACTTCCTATATTTTAGGTGGTCAGAAATCGGAATTTTTTGGAAAAAAAAAGGTATGTCTATTTAGAGAAGTACGTTTTCATGTCGAATTTAGTGACTTAAATTACTAAATTTACTTAATTACTCAAATTACTAAATTACTTTTATTAGCATGTTTGAAGTGACCTCTTCGGACCATTGAGATTAAGCCCTAAAGCATGAGGATTCAATGATTAGATCAAAAGTTAATCAGGTTGATTTTTTTCCTCTGTCACGTGGTATAATTAGTCTATTTTTGAGCTTGGCTCACTTTTAACGAGTAAACTCTGTTTTTAAAGAGAAATATTTTTGTGATTCATAATATATATCTATTTCCACCTCTCCCGTGAATTCCAGTGAATAAATATGAATTTAGAACATACAGAATTGTAATAGTTATAGCATATTCTTCTTCGTTATAGAATAGTATATATTTCTGTATCCATATAATTCGGAAAACAACAATAAAAAATTATCCAAGTTACTTGAAATAGTGCCATTTGTGCTGATTCTTAATTAATTTTAATCATTTTCTTGGTAAGTATCTTTTAGTTTTGAAAGAATAAGTTCAACTAGAATTCAGCTATTCTGTTTTTAGCTACATATTCAAATTCATATCAATTATAAAATTTTGCTATGTAGTATGTTATCTAAAAGTAATGAAAGGATAAACTATGTATCTATTATTTGAGAATAAAGTTTTCAAACAAGGAACTTATCATTTTGGAATTCTCCGGGAATTATAAATCAGGTAAGTGCAATGATTTTTACAATAAAAAATTTTATTGTAAATATTTTTTTTTCATTTGATGATGGTTCTCTACAGAATGGTTTTTTACGTCTGATTAAGAACTATAAGAATAATAAAAAAAAGAAACAATATGAAAGTTTTTATTTCAATGTTAAGAATTCTTAAAATCGTTTTTTTATCCTAAGAATTCCTTATTTTCCGTTTTTTAGTTTATAATTTTTTGATAAAAATTGTTCTCAAAATACTTTTTTGAAAAATTAAGTGGTATAACATTATGTGTTTATATATACTTCTTGTATATTCCAATGTTTGAAGTAATATGATTCAGAAAAGTATGGAATAAAAATTCGGTACTTACGTATTAACGCCACCGCCGCTACAGATTTGGCGGTTTTTAAGTGCCGCCAATCTACACTTAAAATTTTTGCGACAATTCATAAAATAAAACACTTTATTTAAAATCAAAATAGTCAATTGGATTTCGGTGGAAAATGAGCCGATATAGAGTTTAGCATAGATTCAAAACAATCATATCGCCATATGAACTCTGATAAATAAGATTCCAAATGAAATAACATTTCCAAAACGTACTTTTACCAAGATAAAGTTTCATGTTGTGGGATTCGGTACATTTTCGTTTTTTCGGTAAAATATTTTCCTCCTGAAAAAATTGAATTGCATCTTGTTTTGTTTTGGGCAAATCCCAAAGACGAATTTTCGTAGCACTAAAAATGGCGACAAAAAAGAATTGTTTTTTTGTTTTTGTTTCGTCAGCATTCTTTATTTTACGTTTCTTAGTTTCTAAATAATGATTTTTATTGAAACTTGACATTTTTTGATAAAAATTGTTGTCAAAAAACTTTGTTTACAAAATTAAATTTCATAAAATTATAAGGCTTACGTATACTTTTTGTTCATTTTAATTTTTGAAGTAATATGATTCTTAAAACTATAGAATGTAATGTTTAAATGGGCCTTTCATGTTATATCATTAAATTTAGTAGTACTATTTCTCGGGCATTAGGTTTTAACTCTTATAAGAATATACATATTTTTTTCTGTTAATGTACAAATATTTTTCCGATGTGTTTTGAATATTACTTCTCTGATAAAAAGAGATACCATTTTGTTTTCGTTTGCACAAGAAAGAATATCAAGCATTTTAATTTTTTAAATTTAATTAGCCACAATTAAGAAGGAACGTTGCAATGCTACGTGCTACATTAACGACGTCTCTAGAGTAACTGAATGACTGTTCATATAGAAATCGCAGTTATTAGTCTCATACAACAACGCCCCCTATAGTTCGTTGCGATCGCGAATACTTTTACGACTTTTATTATTTTAATGCTAGTGAGAACCAAAACAATATGGAAATGAATGAGGGAAAACTGGATCCTACCACGTGATTTCCAGGACAATGAAAATGTAGCGTTAAACGTTTAACGCAACCTTGTTGAAAGTCGCATAAGAAGTATAACTTCAATTTAAGCAAACCTAGTACTATATTTATAGTTAAAAGTATGTATATACGTTTATGAGTTTTTCACAAACCAACTTTTAACGAGCTCTGGGTAATAGTGAGCAAATATTGTTGTCTTTTTGTGCTTGATGTAAGCGAGCTCTACTATAAATCCTAAAGATAAATAAAAGATGTTTTGGTAGAAAGAAATTTAGACTAACAGGAATTGGACTCCATTAGACTATCAGGTCATTCAGCTGTAAGGAAACGCATTTGTCCGCCTTTTTTCCCTTTTAACCATTTTCGCACCCTAAGGACTTAAAAGTTTCACTTCGTGGAGAAAGGCATCTTAACCACCCTTTCACGCCGACTGGCACAAATACGTGCATAAAACCGTATCAACCAGGGTAAAAAGATAAAACTAGTAATCAAAGTATTTATTCAGCAGTTCATTTGTGGCTGGAGTTATAATTGTTTGATTTATTTAATTCACCATTACTTTGTTCAAAATAAAATTATTTAGTTATACTTTGAATTAATATAGATGATATATATGATTAAACTAACAATATTTAAAGTAAAAGCAAAGTAAGTCTGTCGAATCAGAAACGACTACATTTAAGTTACCGTTTTTTATTTAATTATTTCCTGATTCTCATTTTGAAGGAATGTTTTTCTGAATCACCCATCCCCAAGGGGAATATTTTTTTCTGGAATATAGTAATTTAAAATAGAAATTAATTTGTGTATTTTATTATCAAAGAAACATTATTACTGAAATAAATTTTAAAAATTGAGCAAATTGCTTTTATTCGTATAAAAAAGTTTCAACTTAGAACAATAATAATTCACATTTATTTTTCATACATATTTTATATGTATATATGCTTATTTTTACAGATTCCATACATATATTTATATATATAATATATATATTACATTAATATGCAACACGTAGAAGAGCATGCAATATACCAGACATAAAAGAATCATGCATCAGTATACATAAACATGCAAACCCGTTACTTCTACTTTGATATAACGCTAATATCTTATATACATAATAAATATTCCTCGAATAAAGGATTTGAAAAGGAGAAGAAAAAAAACAGGTATAGATAAATAGCTTTAATTTTCTATAAGTAAGCACCATTATGAACCAGCATATCTTTGCGAAAATGGCACAATGAAATTTATATATTTTTTTAAAAAAAAGCAATTAATAATCTTATAACAAATCTTAATACACAGAAATCACTAAATTTTATTGCTCAATCATATTGCATTTCATCACACTTACTAATATGTTAGATTTTTTATTAAATGAATCCCGAGAAAGTTACCAATATTTACTTAACTCAATTTCATCCTACTTAAAAAAAAAAAAAAAAAAAAAAAAAAAACAAGAATTTTAGCTGAAATGGAAAATCAAATTATAAAATTTTAAAAAAATGCAAATGTATTAAATTGATATTTCATATAAGTCAAAGAAAATGTGTTTTGTTTTATTTATTTTCTTTTTTTTTAACAAGTAAATATATTTTTATTATTAAATTTTTCCTATTTATGCCATAATATATCTGACATTAAAAAAGTTGTTTTAAATTCATTTTTTAAACTATATTAAAACTTGGATCTTACATTTCATGTATAAAACTTATTCAAAATACGCTTATTATTTTTTTTTTTAAAAAATCATTCCAGTAAATAATAATGCGTTAATTTTAGAAAGAAGGGAAAAAGAGTTTGCTTACATTTTACGTAAAAACTTGATTATATAATATGATTCTAGCATTTCAAATTGCATAAACAAAAGTATTGGTTTTCCTTATAAGAATCATTAAAAACAAATGCATTATTATTTCTTTAAATTCGGTTAGAATTCAACAACTTATTGTTATATATTTTACGTTAAATGATTTTAACTAATTCAAGTTAATCACTAAGCGTGATTGGTCAGACAAATCATATTGAATGTTTGAAATACTTATGCATTATAATTATTTTAATGTATGTAAATTACGCTTTTCCTGCCCTTTCGTTCATAAAAATCCAAATTAATAAACAATCCATATATGTAATAAATGGATTGTATATTTGGAATATAATGAAATATGGGATATATATACAATCCATATATATCCCATATTTTGCATACTGTTACCACAATAATTTGGTAATACTAATACACAGTTAAAAATCATACATTCACTAGATGAAAACGGTTTAATTAGTGTCCATTAAATCAAAGAAATGTCAACTAATTTTGGAAATTACCACTTGAACATTACCACTTAGCAAGCTTGCTAATAAACCAATTTTTGATATATCTTTATTTTACACTGCTTTTCGGCTTACTAGGAGGCTTGTAAAAGGCGAAACAATTAAATTGCAGGAAAATAGTCTAATTACAATTTATTCGATTTTAAAATGCGTTCATACGTTCAATAATCAGTGTTTAAGAGCTTCATAAGTTTCAAGAAACAATCAACGAATATGCAATACTTATTTTGACATTCAAATATATTTCAATACCTTATTTTAATGAATTGGTTTAATTAAGAACTGAATATAATTATTTTTAAGTTTCAGTAATTTCAAAAATGAGTATAATTAAAATGTGTTGCGTTTATTTCGTGGGGGGGGGGCTGGCATGTTATTCATAATTCTGTAAGCGCCGAGCTCTCATGAATGTAGGAATTATATATTAATCAAATGTGTAAAAAGCTTTTAAATCAATCATTTTGGGGTCCGGCCATAAATGATGTCACGGTTGAGAGAGCAGGAGGGGGTTCACAAGATAGCGACAGTTTTGACAAGGGAGTGTGAGACAACAAGTAGTGCGACTACACATATTTTGTTTGAGCTAATAACATTTATAATAAACTGATGAAATATTTTTTTGTTATATAATATATTATTATATTATTTTCCTCTTCTTAATTAAAAAATACATTAAAACATACCATCATGTGAGGCTACTTTGTGCAGGATTTCGCAGTTTTTAAACTTTGACATGTAAAAAAAACTATGTTAATTCAAACTTTAGTAAAATCTATCGATATTATATTCATAACTGATCTCAGACGAGTGATTTTGATCAATATTGGCATTATTTGCATGTAATATTTACAAATAATAAGTCAAAACATACCTTGCACAAAGTAGCCCGCAAGTGGGGCTACTTTGTGCATTGACAGGAATTCAGTTTAATAATCATGTTTTTAGTAAAATATTGTTATAAAATTGTTAAAAAGATAATTGTTGACATTTTTAATAACAAAAACATCAAGATATGTAAAGGTATTAGTTTGAAAATAATTTTCAGCGTTAAAAAACCATTTATATAAACAATTTTTTCTTAAAAAGAATGTTTATTTCAAAACATTTGAGTTTAAACAAAATGAAACTATATACATTTTTGAACATTGAAGTGGATGATATTTCAAAAATAATAATTATTACATATTCATTAACATTTATAATATTGATAAATTTGAACATAACATGCCTGAATGAACATGACAGAAGTTGCTCTTCAATTTCTGTCAAAATCCCCTGATGTCCTATAAAATATACTTTTATGTGTTAAATCGTTTGATTAATTCATTAGAAAAATCTTTGTGGAAGAAAAATAATAGTTTACCAGCACGTTTCATGCGTTTCTTGTGAATTTTATTAGAGATAGTATTTCTGCGGATTTTGTACTTCCGAGAAGCTTCTGCAATCGACTTACCACTAGCAACTGCTTGCAAAAACTGTTGCAGATTTTCTAAAGTGTAATCACGGTAGTTTCTCGTTCCAGGTATTTTTTTTATAACGTCTGACAATTTTTCGGTCGAAAAAAAAACGAATGAAACTTTGCACAAAGTAGCCCCTCAGAGCATTTTTTTCATTTTCCATTTATTTGTTATTAATTTCAAATTTTTTTTAACTCTAACACGATATAATTGTTTATTAATATGCAAATAAAGAATTTTGCACTTACGACAATTGTTTTATCAACGTCTTCGCATTTCACAGCTAAAGTTTCCTCGCACACCTTTCGACGTCCGACGTTCTCGGAAAGTTGTTGACATTGGATAAACAAAACACAGTCTGAAATTGTTTTAAATTTCGAAAAAATATTTATCGTAATACAGGAGACTACTATCTTCAAATTCCACAAATTTTTAACGTGAAAAAAAACATAATACTGAATAGCAGCACTTGACAAGTGCCAAATTCGAATTTGCACAAAGTAGCCCCACATGACGGTAGTTAAAGTTTAAAAATAAAATTTGAAATATAATCTATAACGTAGTCTTTTGTTTCTTAATTGTTAGTATATAATATAATGTGACGCATGTGACAACGGGGAGATGTTGTGAAGTGTGAGACTTCGTGACAAAGCAGCGAAGGGGCTTGAAAATATTGAAAGAGAAAAGTGTGGCATCATTTTTGAAGGGGCCTAAATCATTGTTTAATTTAAGTATAAGTCTTATGTCCTTAGCTTATTTAAAAAAAAAAATATATAAATGTCGATTTTAAAATTACTAATATGTACTTGTAATAATAGATTACTCTGAGGAACAATTTTTTGTTGCATTTATACAAGTATTTGATCATATCTTATTCGGACGTGGGGAATTCGAATCTGAAATTTGTTTTTTTTCCGAAAGCTACATTTCTTCTTAAAAGGATACTTTTGAGTTTAGTTCAGTTTTTCTCTGAATGGGTAAGTTTATAAAGATAAATATCGTATAGTTTTATTTACATAAAGTATAGTTTTATAGTTTTATCGTATAGTTTTATTAACATAAAGTATAGTTTTATAGTTTTATCGTATAGTTTTATTTACCCCTTTAAAATAAGGCTGAACAGGAAAACAGATTACTTATTTCATGTAACTGAAATGTATTATCGCTTTCGTTCTACCACAACATACGCAGTAGAGAAGTGGGGACACTTAATATTCAGCCATTTGAATTTAAAGAAATATTATTTTGAAATATATTATTAAATTGCCTAAAAACTGTAGCTTGTGGAGAGAAACGATTACAGATTTGAAATCAGTGACGCGGAAATATCTTGAATCTTTTCAAAAATATCATGCAACAGAAAAAAAAAAGTTCCTTAGAGTAATTTTTTGTTCCTTTCTAGATAAATGTTCAGAACGATTTACTTACTTCTTTCTTACGCTTTTAAAGAAAAGAAAAAGAACACTTTCAAAATTGCACCCAATCTTCTAGGGTATGTTTAATATATGATTCTTTTAATTTTTTTCTCTCCAAAGATCATTTATCAAAAATAATTTATTTGCTGTATCATATCTTGAAAAGAATGTTGCTAAAAAAAGTCTGTAGTCCTCTTGTTTTTTGTAACTTTTTTAATTTTAACTTTTTATCGTCTCTCTTCCCATTTCAGAATTAATTATTATCAAAATTATTTTTAAAAGCAATTTATTTACTGCTTCAGAAAAAGCAGATTTTTAGTCTAAAAGTTTGATAAATGAAGTAAACTGTAGAAAATTCTAAGAAATTTAAAGATATGTTAAAATACATATATTAGATGGGTAAAATCTATATTTATTCAAATATTCAAATAAACAAATTTTACAACTTTTAAAACACTATTAAGTCTATTTAACATCTTATTAAATCAAAATTATTTAATTTTATTATAATGATAAATTTGTTTCATCTAGTATGTACGTTAATTTATTCATATTTTGTAACAAAAAGATAAAATTATTTTTTCATTATGAAATCAAAATTATTTGGCGCTAAATAAATAAATTTTACACGAGCTTTCTTTGAAAATTACAACCTTCTCCCGTTTTTACCATACGAAATACACTGTGAAGAATATTTATAAAAACTATATAAAAATCATTAACAAGAAAAGTATTAATTACTTCGAATTATCTAGTAAAAATTAAAGGCAAAAATCTAAGAGATGATTGTAATGAAATTTTTCACCATATATTCATGTACGAAGTCAAGTTATTATAAATTTAGGAAGTATTGCTTTTTAGTACTTAGTACTTTTGAGCAGTATTTACAGTTTCTTAGAAGTATAGTGATTTTTTGTGTAACATAATATAATTTCTTGTTGTATTTCAATGCAAAATATTTCACATAAAACAAAAAATATCAATTAAGTATTCTGCAAAAAAATAGTTAAGATTCTTGCTGTATGTTCAAGTCAGAAATCAAAACATTTCAGTAGAAATTGTTAAGTAAGCGTATTTACATTTAAACGCTGGTGTGTTTTAAAGATCATAATACAGTTTCAATTTCTGCTATTTCCATGTTGTTGAAGTTTTTTACGTAATGTGGGCCATATGGGTGTAGAGGATGAGTTCTATATGCTGGAGGCAGTGAAAAATTAGAAATCCGTGGTTCGTTGCATACAATGAAATTTTGAGTGAGATCGCTTGGCTTAGCGTAATCAGGTGACCATGATCTGAAATATAATAACATTTTAAAAATGAGGCAAGATAATATTCTGAATAAAAATGATCGACAGTTGTTACAACGAAATTATGCACAATTCTACACGTAAAACAAATAAAATGGATATCAGACGCCAGTTTCCATTTGTTGAAATCTAATATTTCCCTTCAGTTCGCGTTACAGCCTTAACACTCTTGTTTTTATAAATTGATATCAAATGAATAGTTTATATATCCACAGTTTGTAACAAAAGGTAATTAAAACATTTCGCTACTTCAAAAATACTCAAAGATTATCGATAAGCATCTTCTATTACTGAGATGCTTTAGTTCAATGGTAAGTTATGGATGTATAATTAAGGAAATTAAAATAAGGTGTTTGCGCAATATCAATCATTTTCAAACTTCTTACTTAAATCCCATTTCAACCATGCTCTACAATTATGAATACTAACTCCGTTAATAACTATATGAATAATAACTATAAACTCTTTGCCAAGCTTAAGGACAGAAAATTTTTGTTTCGCGAATTCAAAAGTATATTTTGTTGATTTAAAAAGAAAGAAAACACTAATAATAATTATCACAAATACTCAGATTATTTTCCTAAACAATTTTAATTGTTACCATTAAAAGTTGATCGTATTTTGTCCAAAGTCAAAAGGCTCATCAAATTTAATCATTTCTCAAAATAGATTAAGAGCAAGTAGATTTGTCTTATGCATGAGTGGCTAAATCCTGGCATGCGTGCCACTGAATGTTACAGCCGAACTAATTGGTAGCACGTGAGATTTTATTAAAAAAGAAATTGAAAACTCATAATGTCGTCTACAGGAACTTTGTCAAATCCTGTAAAATATTATTCAAGCACATAATATTTGATGATTAATGTTTCCGGCTATTATTTTAATTTTTTATAACCATACTATTTGAACCATTCAAAATGTTTACCAACAATAAAATCTAAGTTTGTATATTTGTTTTATTTCTTTCATTATTTTAATTATCCGTTACTCAGACTTATAAGGGGTCGATGCTGTTTACGCAAAAATAAAATTTTATCCGCTCCTCATTTTCCAAACAGGTTGGCCATCCATGGACTAGTATCATAAATGTCTTCTTACAGCATTGATCCGACTTATAAAAAGATTATAATTAACTTATGTTTAACACAAATTTTGTTTAAACATGCATAGTATATTTTATTTTGTATGTTGTACATTTTAAATAAACTTATGCACTGATATCCTATGATATATGAATATTGTTTTAACACATATAATTAAAATATCTATACTTTTAAAAATAAATAAATAAATCTGAAAAAAATATGAGCTTTATAATCCAAAGGTGTCAAATACCCTTTAAAAGTCGGCGATAAAAGTGCTCCTTGTATGTTTGCTTCCAGTTGCCGAATTTTCAATTTAGCCATGTCTAATTCATGCCGTGTTTTCCACAGTTGGGTATCGCACACTGGGTCTTTGCACCGATGATGCTTAATCATATCTGTTGCTTCAAATACCGCACCTCGAAAGCTTAATGATTTTCCCATGCTCTGAAAGAGATATTATCTTACGTCATACAAAAAATATGTTATTCCAAGAAATTGAAATAATAAATGAATAAAAGAATAAAAAGGAATACTTTTATAAACTACAAAAATAAATTATTTTGTACTAAACTTTATTTTGCTTAAAAATTATCAATGTGTGCAATAACACATTCCAATTATAAGTAAATTGATATTGGATATTAAGTCAATAATAAAATATGCTAAAAGTTCACTTCGGGTAGAGAAATAATTATACTTCCTCTTTGTTGTCCTACAGAGAATTACAAGAACTCGGTTTCTATTTTACAAGTAATTATAATTTTTTTAAAAATATTTTGCTTCATTTTGATTCTTAACTATAAGGCTCCCCAACCTTCTTGCTATCACTCTTAAACCTCCAATAATTATGTTATTGGGAGTTACTGAGCGAGAGCGAGCAAGTCCCTTTTACAGTGCTTTTATAAAACAGCTGTTCCTGCGAAAGTTGGAACTACTAATTTATATAAGTACTAAAAAGAATTGTGTTTTTTTTTTACGTTTTGCACGTAAAAATATTTCTCTTTCGTTTCTATAAAGATCTAATAGTGAATATAAATCTAGCTCACTTACCCAATAATAACTCTTACTTCACTGTAAGAAATTGCGGATACAATTACGATAAAAAATAAAGCCACCTTGAATGCAGTATCCGTAAAATTCAATTAACCATGCTATAAATTTTTACCGTAAATTTTTTTATCGTAGTTTTTGCAAAAATATATATTTAGTTACAGTGATTTCACAGTACATCTTACTGTATGTAAAAATTACACTATATTAGATTTTTTGTTCCGTAAAATTGTACGGCAAAATAAGATTTTATGGTAAAAAGTATCGGCACACAATGTGTTTGAGTGTTTACGAGGAAATTTCATAGCGTTGGCGCAAAGCAGTTTTCTCTTCGAAAGTTTGTAGCCATTCATTTACATACATATTAAAAAGAATTTTATTTGCTTACTCTTTCCACTTCCAAACATTCCCCTTAGGATTCCTTAAGATCTAGTAGCGAACATAAATGATTTTTCTCAATAATCATTTTTAAAATTATATTTAGAATTAAAGATTTATTGTAATAACAAATTTGCTGAGTTTACAGCCCTCATTTAATATCTTAGCTAACCAATCATGTTGTTGTTGTTGTTGCGTATCCTCATAGATCTGACATTAGTCAGATCAACTCCAAAAAGTTGTTGACAGCCAGAATGTCGATGACGCAGCATTGGCTGGATGGACGCAGCATTTCTTACAAGTCGGGTAAATGTTTGTGCCACGTTCGAATGTTCGACATTTTAGGTGACCAGTTGAGAATCTGACCAAGGCAGTCTGGGAGCTTCGATCGCAATTGATTCCCAGAAGGGTGCCAGGAGATGTTGCGGCGTACCATTGGTGCGTAGGTGGAGTTTGCCAGATTGGTTTTTGTCTATATTTTTCATTGGAGTGAAGTTTCTGATTAGTAAGTGATGATCCGGTGGATATATCTTCCTCACTGCCCTCTTTGGCCAATCTATCTGCTATCTCGTTGCTACCAATATTCACATGTGATGGAATCCATTGTAGATTTACGTCATGGTGCCGAGAAATCTTTTTCATTTTGAGCAGGATAGATATACTAGTTTCATTGCTTGCAGAGGACCACCAATTATGTGGATATATTAATTACAATTTTGAATGCATCATCACATTGAGCATGAAGCTGATCGTTAACTTCAAAATCATTTTACGAATCTTTTTTAGGGTAATTTATCCTTCCATAGTGTAAGTTACATCAAAAACACAAATTGTTAAACGTGTAATAAGTTTAGGCCCCAATTCAAGTAAGTTTATCTTGAAATGTAACTTTATAAGGTAATATTATAAAATAAAGAAACATATCTTTTAGTTTTAAGCGCTTAGTTGAGTATGTTAGAAAACAATCAAAATCAAGAATTTATTAATAGCATAGAAAAATAAAAATATAAGTAATACAGATAAATATTTTTTGATTTGGAATAAAAAATATTTTATTAAAAAAAAACGAAAAAAAAACAAGATTCTTTTCGAGTCTCCAAAAAAGTAGACCCTGACCGATAATTTTTTAAATTTTATTTATTTTCTAAAAGCATGAGAATTTAATAAAATAAAAAAAATGGTTTAATTTGCTTGCGTCTTGCAAACTGAAAAGTGCCGAAAAGAATACCCGAATGACTTTTATTAATTTTATGCTGATGACGATTAATATAATACGGAATTCAGTGAGGAAAAACTGAATCCTTCAATGTGGTTTTTCAAATCAATGATAATGTCTACAAAACTATCTGACTACAATAGGAGACAAACCTTATCATATGTAGAAAAATATACTCTATTGAACATAGTCACTAAATTTTAATTTTTAATAATGAGGTATTAAAAGAAATTGAATATTGTAAATCTATGAACTTAGAAGAAGTTCTCAAAATACTTACAAAATTAACATGTGCTATAGGACTCATTTCAATGAACAAAATGCAATTAATAAATTGTAAAAAAGGATTAGTTACTTAATAAAAAATAGTCTCCCTTGCTTAACATAAAAAAAGCAGAATCAAATTTCTGAAAAGTAATATTTCATAATATGTATGCATAAACTCAACGGAAATACCCTATTGATGTATTGGTTAATGCATTTAATTGTAAAAATATATTCTCAAACTTGTTTCCTTATTTATATGCGTCAACAATCCCTTTATCTTAGAGGTCTATTCATCTATTTCCTATTCACATTCGAAAATTTATAAATAAATTTAAAATTTAGAAGTAAACAATACTAGTTTTTTTTGTCAAAATATATATCTACATTTACCCCATGCATTCTCTATCACATAGCTCGAAACTTATCTTTTCAAGCTGATGAAAATTTTATAGGTACGAAACAAAATTCATTCAAGAAGAAAAGAACTATTTTAGAATTGTTAATTTAGTTTCCCCAACAACTAAGAAAGCTTTTCTAAATGCAGAATAGAGTTTGCCTATTTTCCTGTTCTCAGAAATGCTATGCTATAAAATGCAAATTTTATTTTTGCAGAGCAAAATTATTTTAAAACTGTGGATATGTTTTGAATAACAATTGAATAGAATAGAGATAGTGTAATGAATTTTTCTGGCAGATGATTTGCTTTAAAGCGACAAAGAAAAAAAAGACAATGAATAAAATTTGAGTCGAGGGTTTATTTTTGAAATGATTAATTTCAGCGTGATCTTCTTTTAAAATATAAAATTCATTGTTCTTAAGAAAAGAAGAGAAATTGAAATGTATAGGAATCGTTTCTTCGTTTCAAATTTTTATTCGTGTGTACAGTATGAAGTTCTGTAGTTTAAAATGTAATCTAGCTGTAGAAAAAAATACATTTAGTATTAATATTTTATCTAAAATATAAAATAATTCTGCGCGTCCTTTGTTTTAAAAATATAAAAATCTAAAAAAACATGAATAGAAAAAAAAAATCGAAAAACAAATCTAGATGTAAGTGTAAAAATATACTTGGACTTTTATAAAGCATTATTGACAGAAAAATAGTCTTAAATCAGGTTAAATAATTATTAAGGATTATTATTAAAATAATTAATCCTCAAAGCATGCTTTTCACGAATAGTGGTACAGCAATCATTAGAAACCTGTCGCTGAAACAATCAACGGAAAAAATGCTTGGAAAAAAATAATTGGAAGACTGAACTAGATTTAAAATTCGTACTTTCTTGTGTTGAGAGATTACAATAATATAATTTAAGTGACACACTTAACTAACGCTAAATAATTATTAGTGCTTACTATAGAGATGCTCAAGCCAGAGGCTAAACTACTTCCTTGAATAGAATAAAACAGTCAAACGTCGCAATTTTGTAGTTGCGAAAGGCGACTAGCTGTTACCACTATTGGACAGTGCGTGTTCCCCCATCCCGATAGAAACATATTCTTAATGGTTATCTAACTATGATGATCATCAAGGGTTTGCCCGTAAACAGAGGTAAGTGAATTGACGTTACCTTAATCAGCATCAGGAAAATAAGTCATAAAAATTTTCCCTAGATAATTTATAAAATTCGTTAGACTTGAGTCACTAAAAAATTCGTAAAAAAAACATGTATGAAAAAAATGGAACTCGGTCTAACGATAAGACTTTCACTTTTGAATGATATTCTTTAATTAAGATAAATAACTAATAATGCTCACAATTAAGATAATCAATCACAAAAACATACTGTCCCTGAATAGTGATAAATTAATAATCAGAGATCAGTGTCACTAAAACACAACTGTCAGAAAAACATAAATTGACTTGAAAAAAAAATAGAAGAACAAAACTACATTGAAGAGCTAAAACATTATGAATAAATTATTTTAAATCTCGTTGCACCTGCTTTGCCTTCAAAATATCTGCCAATCGGCATAGATATTTCAAGTTCTTGGTTGATAAGTGGAAACAGGTTGCACCAAATATCTGAGCAGAGGTCATGCAAAAAAGTTGGAATATTCTGACATAATAGTGTTTGAACTCTGAGTTCTTTTTCTATGACATCCCAAATATGATCTATCGGATAAAAATTCTGTGAGTTGGGTGGACAGAACATTAATTTGAAATTATCGTTTTGCTTTCTGAACTATTCCATCACAATTCACGCCTTGTTAATTGAGGCGTTGTCCTGCTGAAAGCAACTGCTTGAGGTCCATTTTTGAAATTGAAGATTCCTTTTCCAGTTGAAAAAAAGACGCCATGTACGGGTGCAATTAATTCGCATTTATGATGCAGTTTTCAAGAACTGTTCTTCCACAACTATATAGACTTCAGAGCCACCCACGAGAACGACTGCCCTCTCTCAAATTCATTTATGTTTTCCAAGTAGGGCCACAAATGCTCTATTTGATTAAGGTCAGGTGAATTTGGGGGCCAAGACATGACTTGAAAGTCACTGAAATGTTCCTCGACGATTCGACCTTTTTGACACGGTGCATTATCCTGTCGGTTAAAACCATCCCCGCAGGAAACACTGTTATAATGAATGTGTGAACCTGGTCTGCAACTATGTTTAAATTGCTTACAGACGTCAGGGATTGTTCCATGAAGATTATGGGTCCTAATATTCCCCATGAAAACATTGTTCCTGGGCGAGGAATCAGGAAAATCTGGGCGAGCCCATTGTTATAGATGGAGGGTGGTCATAATGTAATGGGTGTATATTCTATATCACAATGATCTGTGAACTTAAAATTAACTTTTGTCTAGTTCAATAATAGAAATAAATTATTTCATAAAAGGCTCTTACCAAACTTATAAGCGTGCAGCAATCACCGGTGTCTTTCTTTGCAAGATGCTTGCGGATGTACTTAAAATAAATGTGCTCGAGTATCAAGACGAGGATTGTAAACAACACCCCGCAGCCAAGCAGCAGAAAAGCACTCATAAATTGGTTTACATCCAAAGGTTTGCTAACATTGCGTTTATTTCTTGTTGGTTTGCAAGCACCCTGTAGCCAAAATCTCTGTAACCTTTCAAGGTCACCTAAAGAGAATATATTGAATTAATATACAAAAATTTTGAGAGAAAGTATTTCTAATTGAAAACGATCTTAATCGGCTAGAATAAAAATGCCAATTATTCATTTACTTTGGATAAAAGTACTTCATATCAAATAAGAAATAATGTGATTGCCTAACATGACATTTTTTCGCGATTTTATGGTAAAAATTAAGAAAAAAATTATAATTCTTCAAGAAATTATGTAAGTGTGTAACATACATAAAAACAAAATCTTTTAATATTATATTGATGACATTTTATTAATTTTGAAAAATTTTTAAAACATCTGCACGTTTTGGGTTTTATTTTAAAACGATTTTTTATGACGTAAACGTATAATTTGATGCACGAAGAAAGATATATTCTTTTTCTCTAACTTTCTAAATTTTTCAATATAATAAAAAATCATGCAATTTAAATAGAATTGAAAAATTATGCAAATAAGAAGTCAAAAAAGTTTTTTTACTGACTAAAATTAGATTTTATAAGTAGTAAATGCTGCTCAAAAAAGCTTATTTTTACAACATATATGATGCGTACTCCGCCTAGTTTCTGTTGGAGAATGCACCTCTAGTATGAGAACATTAAAATCTTACACATTGTTCTTGTTTCATTAATTATAATTGTATATGATAAATATATTTCTTGTTTAATTGAAATTTCTCTTATCAAAATTTATCAATTATGTTTTGATGGCTTGTACAAGAAGAAAAATTCTTGTAACATTACGGTACTGTTTTGTAATGACTTTTTAGGGTAAAAAAATCAAAATGAACGATAAAATAATAAAAATCAAAATATACGATATTTAAATCATTTATTTGTTAAATTTCCAGTTCATATGGCAGCGGTTTACCGGAAATTCTGGTTTTCAAAATTACAGTTTTTACTACACGGTAAGTAAAAAATACAAAACTGAAAAAGTTAATTTAACTTGAGTAGTAAATGTATTTATACCATACTCTAAGGTAGTATGATAAAATTGTCTTTTTTATTACAGGTTTTATTGCCATATTTTATTGCTAATTTTATCTAAATTATTACCAATGCGCTACTATAAAAATTACCAAGCTTTTTGGTATTCCCATAGAACCAGAAACGTGGTGAGTTTTACCATATTCTAGTAGTTTTGACCATAATTTTTTCACACAGCGTACTGTTGTTTAACCTCTTCTGAATTGTTACTTCTTCTAACTTGACAGTAAAACTTTATTTCTAACATGTTTTATGGACTCATCCGTAGCAACCATGACTTATTCACCATACAGCGTTTATCCAGTTAGAAGAAAATTCTCACACATATTACAATAAAAATAAAGAAGGGTTAATAAAAATAAATAAAGATAATTTACTTTACTTTTTTTTTTTTTTTTACAAAAAAGAGTAGAAAATTAATTTTTTTTACTCTTTCTGATTGTTTAATCTCTTTATCTCGTTTGAGGAAAAAGAGTATGAGTAAAACTATCAGAACTTGGCAAAATTTGTCATGTTTCTTGCTTTCTGGGAACACCAAAAAGCACAGTAGTTTTTTATCGTACCATATTTCAAACTTATTTACACAGTTTGTAAATAGACGGCACAGTTGACGGGAGGCACTATAAAATGAGTTTTTTTTCCTGCTGTATCCAACTGAGTTATTTGCCGGATCGTCTATTAGTCGCCTTTAAACTACACCCCATCTGAATGTTACAAATGGCGGTTATTTCAAAAACGTTACTCATTGTTCATCAACAAAAACTGATTATGAAACTTGATCAAGATGTATTTTTTTGTTTCCTTATTTAAATGCAACAAACAGTTCTTTTATTTTCTGATTTTAATATACTCTTCAAATGGCATTTGCATATCATTTTGCGGACAACCGGTACCTGATAAATATTTTCGGTTCTTTGTGAGTCAAAGAAAAAAAAAGAAGTTTATTCGATTTTCAATGAAACATTCACCATTTTCTCTGTATCGAATCATTTCTCTGTTAAACATGCTTAAATATTTCGATTTTTTCTGCAGAGCAAATCCATATCCTGTCATGGCATACCATGTACCAACTGTTAACAGGCGACACTCATTATCTTGACCAGCTAAATACTCAAGCACTGTTGCATCATAAATAAAAGCATCGAGCTCTCTGAAAAAGAGGAAAAATAATTAATTCCATTTCGATTTCGACGAAGCAAAATTTATAAATTATTATCATTATCAAATTCCGCAATTTAAAAAAAAAGTTAATACATCTGGAATGAGAACTTTAATTTAAAAGCAAAATTTTTGTTCAATTTAATGGAACTAACATTCAACATTGAGGAATAATGTTATTCCGTATATCAAAAATTTAATGTCTACAAATTAACTGACAAGAAAAACTAAAAGAGATAGAAATGTGCAGTTATTGAGATAAGTATGTTCCTTCGTTCTACTTAATAAAACGATTTTAATCCTATAATTTCAAAATTAGTCACTTCTAAATACAAAAAACTACAAAAAAAGTTTCATGCAATGACACTTTTTGAATGGAAAAAAACTACGAAAATTTAACATGAGATAAATAGCACTTTTGAATGGAAAAAATTAAAAACAATTTTTAATGAGATGGCACTTTTTGAATAGAAAACTACTAAAAATTGTCATGAAGTTCCTTTTTTGAATGACAAAGCAACAATTTCGTGTTTTAAACCATCTGGATTGAAATATTTGCACAGGTGTCTTTTAATTTGGTCCTCAAACGCCACTAAATTGTTTCTGCATATGTGGTAATTTTGAAAACAGTTCCACAATATTCTTAAATCTTAGATGAATCATCTGGGGACGAGTATTCTGATAAAAATTTAGAAACTTAAATGAATAAATTACCTAGATTTTTAAGCAAGCACAGCTTAATTGATTTGTCAAATCATTGTCATATTGAACTCTCAGTACGAGATGGTAGAAAATTTATAACAACCTCGTTGCAAAACTACACACTAACAGTTATTTTAAATGCATACTATTACAAATTTATGCGAGAACTAAACTATTTAGAGTTGCTTCTCTTTATTTTTCATCCATACCTACTTTACAAATTTTAAATTCTGTTTGAAATTTATTTCTAAGGAAGCATTGCAGAGATATTATTCAAATTTATGCTTGAAAAGTTTTTTAAGAAATTTTAGTGTTAATGTGCTACCTCTTTTTACATCACAACAGAAAGCTACATTTTCGCAATATTACCCGTGAATATAACTAAGGCATACCTGCCAACTTTTAATCCTTTCCATTATAATTTTTCCCAGTGGTATTAAAATGGAATTAAAACTTCAATTTTAAGCAAACAAGTACCTTGTATTTGAAAAAACTTAAGTTGACAACCATGATCGTAACGCATATTAATATATGTGCTTAATTTTTGTAATAATAGTGGTGATCAAAATCATTTGAAAATTAAATTTATAAAAGAAAAAAAATAGTATATATTTACTACCACTTTAAATATGAAAATAAAATCTTCCGGAAAATCCAGAAAAGTTGGCAGGTATGCTAAGGAGAAAACTAGATCAAATTTACCCTCTCTTCACCGATTCCACGCCTCGTTGTACTGATGTTCTGTTAAACTTTCTCATCCAGGTATAAAGATGAGGCTTGTTGCGCTTCAGGACGGCTTCTGTATTGCCATTAGGTATTGTACCAAATCTAAATGGTGGGTCTTGTATGAAAGGATTCGTCAACTGAAAGGAATATTCATTCTGTTATTTATTCATTCTATTATTTATCCATTCTATTATTTAATTATTCTATTATTTATTCATTCTATATATTATTTATTTATTCATTTCATTATTTAAATATCATGAAGTGATAGTTAATAGGACGGCTTCAGTATTGTCATTAGGTATTGTACCAAATCTAAATGGTGGGTCTTGTATGAAAGGATTCGTCAACTGAAAGGAATATTCATTCTGTTATTTATTCATTCTATTATTTATCCATTCTATTATTTACTTATTCTATTATTTATTCATTCTATATATTATTTATTTATTCTATTATTTATTCATTTCATTATTTAAATATCATGAAGTGACAGTTAATAGGACGGCTTCAGTATTTCCATTAGGTATTGTACCAAATCTAAATGGTGGGTCTTGTATGAAAGGATTCGTCAACTGAAAGGAATATTCATTCTGTTATTTATTCATTCTATTATTTATCCATTCTATTATTTAATTATTCTATTATTTATTCATTCTATATATTATTTATTTATTCTATTATTTATTCATTTCATTATTTAAATATCATGAAGTGATAGTTAATAGGACGGCTTCAGTATTGTCATTAGGTATTGTACCAAATCTAAATGGTGGGTCTTGTATGAAAGGATTCGTCAACTGAAAGGAATATTCATTCTGTTATTTATTCATTCTATTATTTATCCATTCTATTATTTAATTATTCTATTATTTATTCATTCTATATATTATTTATTTATTCTATTATTTATTCATTTCATTATTTAAATATCATGAAGTGATAGTTAATAGGACGGCTTCAGTATTGTCATTAGGTATTGTACCAAATCTAAATGGTGGGTCTTGTATGAAAGGATTCGTCAACTGAAAGGAATATTCATTCTGTTATTTATTCATTCTATTATTTAATTATTCTATTATTTATTCATTCTATATATTATTTATTTATTCTATTATTTATTCATTTCATTATTTAAATACCATGAAGTGACAGTTAATAGGACGGCTTCAGTATTGCCATTAGGTATTGTACCAAATCTAAATGGTGGATCTTGTATGAAAGGATTCGTCAACTGAAAGGAATATTCATTCTTTTATTCATTCTGTTATTTATTCATTCTATTATTTATCCATTCTATTATTTAATTATTCTATTATTTATTCCTTCTATATATTATTTATTTATTCTATTATTTATTCATTTCATTCTTTAAATATCATGAAGTGATAGTTAATAGGACGGCTTCAGTATTGCCATTAGGTATTGTACCAAATCTAAATGGTGGGTTATTTATTCATTCTATATATTATTTATTTATTCTATTATTTATTCATTTCATTATTTAAATATCATGAAGTGATAGTTAATAGGACGGCTTCAGTATTGTCATTAGGTATTGTACCAAATCTAAATGGTGGGTCTTGTATGAAAGGATTCGTCAACTGAAAGGAATATTCATTCTGTTATTTATTCATTCTATTATTTATCCATTCTATTATTTAATTATTCTATTATTTATTCATTCTATATATTATTTATTTATTCTATTATTTATTCATTTCATTATTTAAATATCATGAAGTGATAGTTAATAGGACGGCTTCAGTATTGTCATTAGGTATTGTACCAAATCTAAATGGTGGGTCTTGTATGAAAGGATTCGTCAACTGAAAGGAATATTCATTCTGTTATTTATTCATTCTATTATTTATCCATTCTATTATTTAATTATTCTATTATTTATTCATTCTATATATTATTTATTTATTCTATTATTTATTCATTTCATTATTTAAATACCATGAAGTGACAGTTAATAGGACGGCTTCAGTATTGCCATTAGGTATTGTACCAAATCTAAATGGTGGATCTTGTATGAAAGGATTCGTCAACTGAAAGGAATATTCATTCTTTTATTCATTCTGTTATTTATTCATTCTATTATTTATCCATTCTATTATTTAATTATTCTATTATTTATTCCTTCTATATATTATTTATTTATTCTATTATTTATTCATTTCATTCTTTAAATATCATGAAGTGACAGTTAATAGGACGGCTTCAGTATTGCCATTAGGTATTGTACCAAATCTAAATGGTGGGTTATTTATTCATTCTATATATTATTTATTTATTCTATTATTTATTCATTTCATTATTTAAATATCATGAAGTGACAGTTAATTTCTAGTTTAAGATAGTCATTCATCATCAGTAGTAGAAAGATTGAACATTGCCTAGAAAGTCTGAAAGGGTCAGCGTAACTCTTCCCAGTTTGTCCGTGTGTAGAGCAATTAAAAATCTAAAAATATAATCATAAATAATTTAATAAAAAATACATTAGAGACTCTGTCATCAAAATCTTTATTTAGTTTAAAAATTAATTAGTTGACCTGTTCCCTTTGATAAAAACGTACGTAGAATTATGTTATATCCCTTCGCGTGATATTTCAACTATTTAGAAATTAAATAAATTGTACTTTTTCGTATTAAAGTTCCGTTTTTAAGAGATTGTTAGGTATGACAAATATCATATTGAGTAATGAATTTTTGTTAATTTTAAATTTTTAAAAATAAGGTTGTACTTAAGTTGTAGTTGAAAAAATTTTGAAAACTCATTTAACTATGAGAGTTATTTAATAATTTGCGTTACTATGACAATCGTCCCTTTAAATGAACTAATGAACCTATGGTGGCTTTGGAAGAGAGAATCTTAGCAACAGCCAACGTCATTTAACGGTAAGCATCAATAAATAACACGCGCCATTTAATATTTTTATTAACCACGTTTAGTACTTCATTTATTTAATTTTTGATGCTGTATTTTTTATATTCTTGAATTTTTCAAGTGCTTCGTTTTAGTTGTGGTGACCCAGGGGATAGAACGCTAGTCACCCAATGATTTAACACAGGTTCGAATCCCAGCGAATCCACCCAACTCGCACCGACTAAAGTGCTGGCGAAAAATATCCTCAGTGGTAGACGGATCGTGAGCTAGAGTCCCCTTGTCGACAGGATGGCCGTGGTATGCTATATTGGTTTTTCTTTCATGTAACGCAAATGAGGGTTAGTTTCAGCAAGAGTTCTCCACGTAGGCAAATTTCTCCCAATACTTGATCCAGAAATTTCCTTGTCTTTTAGATTGGGTTCAAAATTACAAGGTTACGGAGTTGAACATTGAAAATTATTAACTTATAGTTGGGTCAATTGTTTAACTACGGTTATAAAATAAAATAAAATGCTGTGTTTAAATAGTTTAAAAAATATATATATTTCAATCTTATTACTCATTAAAATATAATTATTTTTGAAGATAATTATTAAAATAATAAATTTAACTTGTTCCCACTCATTCTCTTACGATAATTCCAACATTATCCTCCCATATTGTAATGCTCCTGAACTAACCCCGAAAATCAATGTGGTCCATTATTTTTGTTAAATACCTCTTTCATGCATAGTAAAAATAGTGAAGTAAAACGTAATAAAATGAAATTTTACGTTTTGTTTTTAAATAGTTTATTCATTGCAATCCGTTAACTCATAAAAATATTTAGAGAAAAATAGTTATCAAGAAAATAATAATTTTTTATCATTTAAAATACCTCCTACATAACATTGAATCCATGTGGTTCATTATTTTTTGTAATATACTACTTATATAGATAGTAGAAAATAATAAAGTAAAGCATAAAAAAATTAAATTTTATGGTTTTTTATGCAGTCTATTTCAATTCAAATACTCATAAAAATATTCCGGGGAAATAGATATAAAAAAAAATCTTAGTCTGTCCTAAAATAACACCAATACCTAATATCGTCCATTATTTTTGTAAGATACTATAGTGGCTTAGATATTAGAAAATAGTAAAGTAAAACAGAAAAATTGAACTTCATGCAACTCACTCTTTTGTCATCAATTCCTTGCAGATCATAATACTCTTCTCTTGTTATCATAAAGGCAGCCAAATTGGCAGTATATATGGCGAGAAATACTACAGCAAACATTGCCCATACATTTGACATGAATCTTGCTGTATAACCTCTTGGGCAATCAACATTCACTGCAGCTCCAAATAAAATTGCCCATACCAGCCAATATGTTCGAAAAAGTGAGAACTTATGATCTTGAAAAGTAAACAAATTTACATTAACAGTCACGCAATTAACAATTTTGAAATTAACATTAAGCTATTAACATCTTAGATATTAATTTTCAAAATTTTATAGTTCATTTTATAACGAAAATAAATTATTATTGCGTAATAACAAGATGCTTCACAAAGCAATTAGGTATATCAATGCAGGATGATCCTCTTTTTGTCCGTTCGATAACGGGGATCGACCAGCCTCGATACACTAGGTTGCTTTATAAAGGGTCGCATCACTCTAATAAAAAAAATTATAATTACAATTTTAGTTAAGCAAAAATAAAACTTTGTTACATCAAAAAAGCACTTAAACTCACTCTGCTTAAAATCATATTAAAAATATATATAGATAGAATTTATGCTTTAAAAAGTGCAGATTAAATATTTTTAGTTGATAATAACTTTAATCTTTCTTTACGATTATCGTAGTATGCTTTTAATGAAGAACAAAAAAACATTAATACAAATACTTTCAGTAGAAAGATAGGTACAAACTAAATACAGTATCTGAGAGATATTATTAAACATGCTGTTGAAATTCTTTGAAACATAATGCTTATAAATCAAAAAATGTCATGCTTTAGAAAATTAATTCTAACTTAATTTCATGCTTTCAAGCACCATAAGTAAAATTATATGCTATATCTACGCTAACAAGTGCAGTATTATAATAAAAGGCTCGAATTGAAGAGCTTAAAATATTTTATCAATTTTGTTTTATCGTTGTTTTGATAATAAGCGTCATTCTAATGATTTTTTATCTTTATCGACGAAATTGTAATTTTAACGACAAAATTAATCAAAGTAATTGTCGTATTTTTCTCAAAGTCTTAAAGAGTACAGAATAGAAAAAAAAATTAAAACTGTGGTTGTTTTTTTTTAAATATTGTTTTATATGATACTCATATTTTTCTTCATGTCCATTTAGGCTTTGCGTTCTTTTGGGAAAAAAATACAATTTTTTTAAAGTAAAAAACAAAAAGGGGTAGCACATGTTTTTAATTAGCATTTGTTTTAAGGGAGCATGATAGTTCTGTTTATCTTAATATAATAATTATAATATGAAATTGTTGTTTGGATCAGATGAGTAAGCACATTGCTTGTGTTGTATCTTATTTGTTAGTGGATATTTCTTTACTGTTACTTCCATACACTTACAATAACAGTGGAGAAGACTACAATGTTTTAGAAACAATATAATGAACCTATAATATAAATACATTTTTATTTAAATTTAAATTTAGTTTCAATCGTTTATTTGGCAAAAGTTTAACAAATGCTTAATAAGAAAAGAAACAATTGAAAAATTCTGATACTAAACAAAGCAAATATAATGTGTTCTTCTGACTTAGATTATTGATGAATCGTTCTATTTATATCACTTTTTGAATATAAACAAAGGAAATGTGTTGGGAAAATATGATGGAAAAACATTTTACTTAGGTAATACCTTTACATCTACACTTTAAACTATATCTAATGTTTCTTTATTTCTCTTTATTCAGGGACAGAACTCTCAATGTATAGGTTACACTATGTTTTACAACGAAAAATGTTAGTTTTAACATGTCTTATCACGCTTTTAAATATTTGCGTCTCTTCATGAGACATTCATCAATAAATAAAATTTTTTTAAAAATTGTTGCAACTTCGTGTTTTGACACGAAAAGAAATGTGGTCTAAGAATATCCTATCATTCATAATCAATTTACGAAACATTCTGTAGTATAATAATAATAAAAAAAAATATCGGGTTCTGAGATGTGTTAATTTGTTTTGAAAAATGCGAATAAAATGTAAAAAAAAAATATATAATTAATTAAAGTCATGTATCTACAATACTTATTGTATCAAGAGCTTATCGTCAATTAATCTGACATTTTATATAAATGAATTATCTTTTCTTATTCTGTGCAGGGAAAATTTCAATCTTTATTAATTTCAATTTAAAAGTGCTTATAAAATTAAAATAAAAACTGAAAAACATAACTATTTTAAATATTCGTTAAATTGGGAATGTATATATATACATTAAATCTTTTCTAAGCTATACCATGCAAAGAGTAGGAATGATGCAATAAAGCAAAGAAAAAACATGCTAATTAATAAATGTAGAAAAGAATAACGCAGTGCCTTATGAATACACAAATATACAGGGTTATTCATAATTCCCTCCAGGGTTTCGAAGCGTTATAGTAAAAAGACGAAGACGAATATGGCAAAAAAGAACATATGACATTATTCCGAAAGTATTCAAGTTTTAGTTTAAGCAGTTGCCGGTAGATGGCAGTAACAGGTACCACTGAAGTAAAGAAAAATGGCGTTTACAGGCGGAGGGAATTATGAATAACCCTGTATTTAAAATTGTAGTAATAAACAATTTGAATATTTTAGACAAAATATATAACACAGGTTTTAGTACATATTAATAAAATTTTAACATATATTTTAGACTAAAAATATGTGGATTTTGGAATAATCTGAAGACCAATTTCTACCCTGATTATTCAGGATAAGGATAATTATCATGCTGTCTTCATATAAGTTGTTCTAATTATCTACAAACTTCTTTAAAATTGGGCATATATGATAGATTTTATCATATCGTTCAAGTTTCTATTTATTATGGTAGTCACGATACAATAATTCTCTCAGCAGCAAAAAAAATCATAGAGGAACAAAGCCCCAATTTGTATTTTTTTGAAGAAAAAAAATTGCATCATCCTGATTTATCAGTTGGGAAACGGCTCATGAATGATATAATTAATATTCGTTTGAACTTTTTTTTTTTGAAATATTTAAGTAATTTAAATATTACTAGCTTTAATTGAATTAAGAGAAAATATAGGAGTTAATTATTTTTTAAAATTAAAACATACATGGCTTAAAATAAATGCCAGACGCATTTTAGGGATATATATTTTTAAAATATTTAAATTTATTTCTTTTTCTGTCCAATTAGTCACACCGATTAAATAGGGAAAGAAAACGGAACACAAAACAATTTTATTAAAATGAATTTTAACTTATAAATTCAAAATTTCTAGTAATAACAGCAAGAAAAAATGTCAAATAATGCCCGACACTCTCCCATTAAACGCTATTTTTCCATAGTTTTTGCTCTACTCTTTTGTAATTTTTCGCAACACAGTTTATCTAATTTCCTTAATACTGTGTGTCTTCCTTCATTTAAAACTATATGATTTTATTGCAAATTTTGAATATTATGAATTGTTTTTCATTCAAGTAATAATACAAAAAAAAAAGTAATTTCAAAAATTTGGTCAGTAGTATAAAATAAATAATAATTTATTTTTAATAAATTTTTTCTTGGAAAAATGATGGCACTTAGCATTATAAAATTTTAAAGTGTTGCTGGTAGTGCCATCTATTAGAACTATAACAGACTATTTAAAAACTTTTGCTAAAACCATATAGATGGCAGCACCAAATATCACTGTAGAAATCTTAAATAAAAGTTAATGAATTGTCAAATTTTTATACTAATTTAACTAATGCATGTGTACTATTTAATCTTATAAATAACAAAATAAAATTTTTAATGAAAGTTTAAAGATTAATATTTTTAAAAAAATGCATTCAAAAATATGAATTCCGAATATATTCTATAAAATCAAAAAGTTTAAATCAAATTTAAATTAACGCATAAAAATTAGAGAGAAAAAAATCAAATGTTAAGACAATATAGAAGATACTTTTTTTCATGAAAAAAATGAAAATGACTCTAAATTGTATTTTATATAATAATTAAATTTCTTTACAAAAGTAAAAACAAATATCTAATCATAATTTAATATTGTGTATTCTAAGATAACTGTTCACATAGCTGCAATAAACTAATGCAGGAGATGCCCCAATTCAAGAGCATGTTTCACTAACTAGGTTTATTTTAAAACTGAAAAATCATTTTAAACTGTCGGAAATTTTTATAAATCGAGCAAAAAAATTTAAGCTGCTATACAAGAATTTGTGAAAAATTTTAAGGCTTAGAATTCCTTCTAAATAATAGGAGATAATAAAGGCTAATTATTAAAACTTTAATGTTGGAAAATATCAAGATCTTAAAGAAAAATTGAGATAAGTATTTATGAATATTAATTTTTACCCTCGAATTATGAAAAATGAACATAAATTAGATAAAAAAACTACTTTATTAGATTTATAAAGCTGCAATATCAACAGCTTATATGTTTCTAAATTGCATTGAATCAAAATAACTGTAGAAATAGTCACTTTATAAACATTATTTAATAAACATGGACTACTAAAAGTTATCAAGGAATTTATTTAAAATGTTGTATTCAATTAATATTTCAAATATTTTTCAGCTATTACGAAATAACAAAAACTTAATCTTAAACGAAACTCTATTCAAAGAAAAGTGTTATAAGGAAATACGTTTTAGTAATCCTTGAAACTTTGACAATGCTAAAAGTCGAAGCAATTGCTTAGAAACAAGCATATATTTGAGGATAACTTCGGAATCAGTGACTCAAAGCGAAATTTTACATGAATTTATCAAATTATGGCAAAAACAATGATATCGAAAAGTTAGCGACACGAGCTCTAGATTAGGAGTTAATAGGCACCAAAGCAAATGCGATGTAACAATGGCATAAGATTTAACATGAGATATAACTATACCCTTGACAGCAGCCTTACATTGCAGATTTCTAAATTGAGCTCTCATGCTGTTAACGAGGTTGTTTATGAAGTTTTATAGTAATTCCCACTCTAATGAGATAGATTTTTGCCCTGAGGCTTTTGGGATAGAAGAGCTGCAAATGCTCCATCAAGAGCTTTGGCAGCATATTCTATAAAATTCAGGTCAAGAGATCTAGTTGGATACGCTGATTCCCTGAATATACACAGCGTAAAGCTATTCTTGTTTAACTTAAGTTATGCTTGAAGTTATTCTAACCATGTGTGGATGAATGCTGCTATTTACAATTATGAACTGAGGACCAAAAACACCTCTGAAAACAGCTTGAAGATCTCAGCTTTATACCCCAGATCCCAAAGAAGGCAGGATACATTCATAACATTTCAAATCACAGAAGAGCTCGGTTAATTGTATTTGCAGCATCATACTTGGAAGCAGGTACTGTTTTTTTTTTATAGATTTTCTTTACTGGTGAGTATCAACTAAGTTTAAACGATTATCCGACCACTTAGGGCTAGGGAACTAGAGCTATGGTACTCAGGTTCGCCCTCCAGCATTATAGGAAGAGGCCCCTCTAAGTCGAGTTGTTATATCTGAGCCGGCGTGATGTTCGATGACTCTGCAGATCTGCACGTCTTTAATGTCATTGAGATGTAGGACTGATATCTTAGAGTCCAACGCGAGATTGTTCGGAGGCGCAGTCAGTCCTCAGCGCATTTTATGAGAAGAAAACAATCGACCACTTAGAGCCAGGCTGTATGAGAAATACCTTGAAAGCGAAGATCGAAGATTGTCAAATAATGGATTGGCCAGCAAATCTCCAGACCAAACCTCATACATCATGTTTGGTAGGTTCTTGACAGAATATTCTCAAACTTTCCAGGGTAAAAAGCGATCTGGATGAAAAGAACTCATTGTTACGATCTTTACGAAAAAAAGAAGAAAAAAAAAACGTTAAGAGTATTATAGTTCGTTACCAAACTTTTTCCACCATCAGGGAGATTCTCATCCCATAATAATGTTCAACAAGTATTATTTTACTATTGTATTTTTTGGACTTTCTTGCTCTGATGCCCATTAACTTATAATCTTGTGCTTTTAATATTTTGTTGCAATCAGTTTTGTTATTATTTGATGTATATTCATTGAAAACTTCGCTTGATTCTGTTTATTATATACCGAGTTATCCTCTAAAATGTGCTTGTCTTTAAAAACAGTTCCCTAGTATATTTTAAGGATTTTAGAGATAAATAAATTTTATTTTAAGAATTTGTGAAATTTGGAAAGATTTGGGGTATCATTTCGAATTATTTATATTCGGCAGTAATATATCTAAGAGAATGCATGCTCCACATCGACTAGTTAATATATTTGACATTTAATAAAAAAAGTAACAAAAATAATATTAGTATAGTTGTAATTGATGTATATACATAATAATTATACATAATAATAAATATTCACTGTCTTAAAAAGGAATTTAACGAATATTATGTTTGTTGAATTGTTTAAGAAAAATATGTTGACTTTGAAAATACCATATCTCCTTTATCTCAAAATTCAGCTAGCTCATTTATTTTTTTCCGCAATAAAAGAAAAAAAAACTCTATAAATTAAAAAAGAAAGTGACACTGTTTATTATCGTAGTAAAATTAACTATATTAGCAAAGACTTCTGATAGTAAATTAGTTATATTTTTTACAGAATTAAAATAAAACTACAATAGATAACGTTACAAATTAGCTCTCGAACAATTAGCTCTTTCTTTAATCTATACAAATGGAAAAATGCCACTTTCAAGAGTATTTCAATATTATTCAATTAACTGCAATATTACTTTTCAAAATAACAGTTGAGCATAAGAAACTACGCTAAATATAACAGGATAATCACAATGCAATAAAGTTGCAAAAACATTTTTTGCGCTTAAGTATATTCCATGCATTTATTTCACTTTATACTTACTTTCAAAACGTAAGACATTATAATACATCCTTTACCGTGTAATAATTAGAAGTCATTCTAACTAAGTCAATAGTCTAAAAAATGCATGCGACCAGAAGTCTTTAATTCCAAATAATACAGCCACAAAACTAGCAATATACTTCAGCTGGGAATTAATTAACCCCGAAGCTCACCCTTGAAGGACGCGCCACTTAGTTAATGAACTCATTTATTACAAACGGATACAACCAAATTAGTAAAGTCTATCAAACTGATTAGCTATGCTTTCATGCTTTCTCGAATTAAAGACAAGGCATTTAATTTTGGCGTTTGCAGCGCTTTTCTAATTGTAAATTATGCTTCACGAACATGCACACAACGCAAGAGAAACCATGCAAACCTTGTTTAAGGGCAGCAAAGTAATTTACTAAATATGAGAGCGGAAATTTTAGTAAATGGTGTGTTACATTCCTATTTCGAATTGCTTCTATTATCGAGAAGTGTATCTATTTCTTTGAAACTTAGAAAAGGAAATATCAAGTAATGGTTCCTTTTTTTTTAATTGTAATATACTAAGTATGAGTTACTAATACTAAATATGCTAGTTGAAAGTTTAGTAAATGGTATGTTGCACTGATGGGAATTGCATCTATTATCAAGAAATGTATCGATTTCTTTGAAATTTTAAAATGGAAAAATCAAGGGTTCCTTTTTTAAAAAAAAAAACATAAAAATAAATTAAATATAATTCAGTAATAAAACTGTTTATCATTGAATTATATTTTAATCTTTTATTTTTATCCCTTTGGGAACATTTGACGAGTGAGATTCGTCATGCATTTATTACCAATAAATAAAAAGTGGTGACTAAAATATTTTACTTTCAGTCTATTTCAGAAAGAAATAATGCTTTGATAAATACACAATGCTTTGATAACAACTTTGATACTACCACATCTTATAAATGACAAAGCATTTAGTGAGGGTGTCAGGTTATATTTGGTAGCTATTTAACAAAAATACTTTTTTAATCAAAAACTTACTTTCAAGTTTTAAATTTTTTTGTTTCCTCATAGCTAAGAATTTAAATAAACATGATCCAAAGGGTTAATATATATACTTTCTACCAATAAGTATTTGGACACCTATTCAAATGACTATATCTGTTGTCCTGAGATACGTCACTCCCTCCTGGCATGGATTGGGACCCTTGGTTCCCATTCATGGTAAGCCTCATTCATGGTCCCCATTCGTGGTAAGCGATGCCTACTGCACTGTTTTGAATGACTATGTGCTGTTGTGGCAGTTTTATGGGGTGGACCCTTGTTGCTTCCAGGACGCAATGCCAGCTGCCATGCTCCGAGGGTCACCAAGGCTTGGTATGGGGCCAATGGGGTTAATAGAATGGACTGAATTGCCCAGAACCCAGACTTGAACCCTATCGAGAACTTCTGGGACAAGTTGGATCGCCAAATTAAGAGGTGTAATACCCATCCAAAATCTGTGAAAGAACTTATATGTCTTCTCCAAGCCGTGTGGAAGAAAATACCAGTAGCTGTCACACAAGGACTTGTGAAAAGTGTGCCTCGGAGGGTTCACGCTGCAATTGCCTCTAGCGAAGGCTCTACCAACTATTGATTATGATTAAAGTTTGTTTTTCTTTTCAATCACACGTGTACAAATACTTATTGGTAGATAGTGTGTAAGTGTTGAGACCTGACTTAGATTTGTTATTGAAAACAAGTGTGTTTCAAGAGTGTGGTGCTTTGTGAGCTTGTGTGTACTCCAAAGCTTTTTTTCAACATATTTAGAATGATAGTAAATTCTATGTAGTATTGTTTTATTATTGATTTAATAAATTTGACATAGACTGATTTTATTCTCCATTATATACTATTAACTTAAATATGTCGATTAAAGAAGGGGAGTACAAACTGTATTTTTTATTTTACTGCTACTTTAAATGTTGTTAGATGTTGCTATCCAGGTTGACATTTATGTATGTGAGTACCAAAATCTTAAAGTCCCCTTGCGTACAGTGCGCTAAATGCTTTTTTAGCCGAGCTATTTCTTACTACTTTTTGACAGAGATGAAAAATTTTTGAACACAATTATAAAAGTCGTTCATCCAAAAATAACTCTATGCAAAATGGAATTTTCTGTAAATATTTATTTTTTTTATTAATTTATTTAATGATGGTTTAAAAAAAATTGGAATTGTAAGGTACACAATGTTTACCTCATTTTAAAGAAAATGGATTTACAAGGCAAAATGCAAAGTTTGAGAAACATCGGTCAAATAGTTCCTGAGAAATAAAATTTTAAATATCTGAAATTTTTGAAATTTCTCTTAAACTATTTTCCCGATTTTGCTCAAATTTTGTAATTTGCCATGCAAAATTACATTCTTTGAAAATGGTGCAAAAAAAATAATGCATACCTTAATGTTCAAAATTTTTATAAAATAAAATAATACATATTTTTTTTTGTCTTGATTTATCTTAGGATAAACGAATTTTATGATCGTGTGCAAAAAGTTTACAGTTTGTTTAAAAAGTTCTCGAGATATAGCGAAATACACGAAACGTAAAATTAACAATAAGGGGTTCAAACTTTGGAGCGCTCTCCTGGCCAAACTCATGCCATATTTCCCAGGTTGCGGTAACCACCTTAATTTTGGGGGACAGAAATCCGAACCAATCGAAAAAAAGTATGTTTATTCATCGAAAGTATGTTTCTGTAGAGCCGCGATGGCTCAGGGGATAGAGTGTTCGCCTTCCAATGAGGCAAACCGGGTTCGAATCTCAGTCGATACGAATACCGCAACTGGCTTCCACCGACCACAGTGCTGAATTGAAGTTTCCACAGTGGTAGATGGATCATGGGTTAGAGTCCCCTTGCCGTCAGGCTAACCGTGGGATGTTCTCGTGGTCTTCCTCTCCATGTAACGCAAATGCGGGTTTGCTCCATCAAAAAAGTCCTCCACGAAGGCAAGTTTCTCCCAACACTTGATCCAGGAGCTCCCTTGTCTTCTGGATTGGGTTCAAAATTACAAGGATGTGGAGTTCATTAGTAGTCGTAAACCCATAAAATTGGGCCGACTGTTGTACGACGGTTATAAAATAAAATAAAAAAGTGCGTTTTTGTGACTGATTTAGTAACCTGAAATATCGTCTGCGCAAATTAATTAGCACATTTGAGGTCTCCCCTTCAAACCATTAAGATTGAGTCTAGAATGATCCGATTATTAGATCAAAAATTACTTAAGGTTGTCCGTATTTTCTTTCTCTTCATTACACTGAACAAGTATCAGTAAAAATTTTATAACTTTGCATCAGCGAAAAACAAGATCTTCAGATGTTATGGTCTAGCTCAATCATACTGTGGGAATAGACTGCCGTGCTCATTATAATGGTAATGATTTGCGATAAATTATACAACTAGTGATTTTAGTATTCAAGAAATTATGTCACTTAGATTTATTATCAGTAATACTCATTCTTTAACAATTATAAAATTCTTAAATTTTATATCAATGTTGTTTTTATTTTTACTACTTAATTATAAATATCAAATGTAAACTTATAGAAGATAATAACGCTATAAATTAATTTGCAAAAGAAAAAAAAATAAATAGGAAAATAAGAGTTCTGTCCATGTTAATATAAAAAACAAAGGTTTAGTTTAATTTATTTATTTTGTTGAAGTGTGTACTTAAATACTTATTGTACACTCTACATTCTAATCTTAATTGCTTTCCTAAATTTAATTACTTTTAATTAAATGTAGCTTTTTGTCTGAAAGAATATGCTAATTTTTTCAATGCTTTTGAATTACAGAGCAAATTAAGTAATTTACGAAAAATAATTCAAGTGCATTTCCTCCAAACCATAAAGATAGCTAAAAAACTATTCTTATTTACTTATTTTAAAACATATTCAGATGTAATGCTCATCCTTAGCAAAATTAATTTTTTAGATATATTGTTTTAATTTAAATGAATATTTTTAAGCAGTTTTTTTTAAATATATATTCTATATTTTATCGAATAAAAAATGATGAAAGCAGCTTCGATAAAAATACAATAATGAGTTTTCTAAATTCCTATTTAGTTTTTAATTAAATATACTAAGTTTATAATTGGAAAGAATAAAGTTACATAAAACAATTAATAACCTTATAAAGTATATTACTTTTTTCTTAAAAAAATTAATGAATTATTTCTAATCCTGCCAGTTTTATCTCTTTTGAATAAAGTTCTTTATATTTATAAAAAGTAAATCTAAATGTTAAGATTTGTATCTGGCAACATCGAATTTCTCAATTTTAGATAGATAGACAGAAAGAGAGAGAGGGACATAAAACTTTCAGTTAAACTTTCTGATAAATAAAATAATAATGTTCAAAAAAGTCTTTAAGCAAAAAAGTGAGTAAAATTTAAAAAAAACACTAAAAATTGTAAGAAATTTTCAACAAATTGGAGTTTGAACATCCTGAAGGACAAAAACATTCTCATGATATGTTCATAAGAGAATGGTCCTTTTAGCTTGTCAAATTTTCATACTTGAATTTCCGCGGGCTGCGCAACAGCCGTCATGGTATTTTTTACTAAAATAATGATTCTCGAACTAAGTATCTAACGCTATTTTTTTTTTATTTCCTTGCAATCTCTGTGTATAAAAACTTCTGTGTATGAAAACTTCTGTGTATATAAACTTCTGTGTATATAAACTTCTGTGTACTCTCTCTCTCTGTGTATAAAAACTTCATGCATTTTATTTTATTATATAACCGTCTTTGAACAGCCGACCCAATTTTTTCTGCTTACGACTACCAATGTTCAACGCCGTAGCCCTGTAATTTTGAACTCAATCCAGAAGACAAGAGAACTCCTAGATCAAATATTGGGAGAAATTGTCCCTCAGGAGGACTTAAAAATGCTGTCAGGAGTGGGATGTGTCCTTATACATCGCCGCATTTATAAGTTAAGTCTCATAGGTTCAGCGTATCGAAACGAAATATAAAGTAAATTTGAATTCCTCAAAACATCGGCTGAGCCGCTTAAGCTTTTTTGTTTTTACGACGATATTTTAGGGTATTTTTCTCTTAGTTGCAGCTTTACTATTTAAAGCGAATTTATTTAGTTGCTGAACTTCTTTTTCAGAACAACAGCCCCTTTCAGGCCTTGGCTGCCTCAACAGCTGACAAACGCCAGCGCCTCCTATCCATGGCAGCTCCCCTCCAATTTCTAATCTTTAGGATTTTCAAATCATTTTCGATGTCGTTGAGCCATCTAGTAGGGGGTCTGCCTCTGGGACGTGACCCCTCGGGGCTCTGAAAGGTGACTATTCTCATGGCGCTATTTTCAGGACTTCTCCATAGATGGCCCAGCCATCTCAGCCTATTACTGCGAATTATTTGTGAAATTTGGGGCTGCTAGTAGAACTAAGCAAGTTTTTGCACTAAAACAAGTAAAAGTAGAATTAAAAGTTAATAGCTTACCGCATGAGTTTTTAGCAAAAATATATATATTTTTTAAATCTTAACTATTTTTTAGTCATAAATTTATTAAATCTGTCCCTCTATGATTCAAAACATCCTGATTTCCTGCTTCTGTGGTGCAATGAATATTAATCGTTTTAGTACCTACCCCATTTATCGAATTTTCAACGCTATACATTAAATGATTTTATGTTGAATAATTTACTGTAGTTTACATGTTTTAGTAAAATGTAAACTATATTGTTTGTGGCGGAATGAATGAACCATTGGATGTGTGTTTTCTTTAATGTGAAAAACATTTTATAAAATTGCCCTTAAACAAGAAAGCATAGTCAAAGCACTATAATTTTGCCGAGCTGCCTTAAAAAAAAAGCTGATTTTTCGTCAGAATCAACGATTAATGCAGAACTTACGTTTTCTCTTGTCAAAAGGATCATCTGTGAATAAAACAAGTCTTTATTTTTTAATTAGTTGTGGTAAATTTTAAATATTTATTTTTACAAAGAAATTCAAAACTGAAATACATTTTAATGAATGCTAAACCATGAAATAAACATAAACATTCTTTAAAAAATATTTAGGTTTAGTTAAACTCATGCAGTATACTTAATACTTATTAAATTTAAAAACAAATGAATAAATATACTGAAAAAAAAACAAGTTTCAAAATTTTTTTTTTGCATTTTTTTTCTTTATAAACGATCTTCACACATTATCATACAACAATTACTAAATTTGTTAGTCAATCTTAATGTTCAGTTGGTTACAAAATATATTGTTACATTGTAATATAACAAAATAAAAAGACATTAGGATTAAATATAAAAATTAGAAATTGAAAAAAAAAAATGGATTTGAAAAATAAGTAAAAATCAAAACATTCGCAATAATATTGAGCAAGAATATTGTCTAGACATGTTTAAAATTATTATTTTTTTTAACGAAAATAAATTGTGTTTTATTGGATGTAAAGTACACGGAACCATTGCAATACATTTTCAGATTCCTTTGTCAAAATTGTATTAAAAATAATTGGTAGACACATCGTTTAATTACTTATCAGTGTCTGCAAACTGAAGCTCACGAATTACTTTCAATATTTTCAAGATACGCATGTGGCTTGTTCTAAGTGTGGGTGGGTGAGGGTTTGGAGAATGTACAGACCACTGACTATGGCTGAAAGTCCCTTATATATCTAGACAGAGTAAAAAAGACATTTTATTCTAGCATTTTTTCGAGAAAAATAAAATATCTGTATCTTTTATAATTTCTGCATATGTATATAAAACTGCTTTTTTTTGCTAAGATAAAGTAGATATTGTTGAATAGTCAAGAAAAAGAATAAGTTAACTCCTCCCGAAAACTGTCTTAAACTGCATTGGTTTTACTACAAGCTTTTCCTTTTTTCCGTCTCGCTTTCAGTCCTGGTTGCCAATTACTTAGCTTTTTTCAAATTTTTATAGAGTGGTAGACACTTAAAACTATCACGCGCCAGAATTTTTCGTAGTTGGATTTGTTATGCAACAAATATTTTAATAACCTCGCCAGGAATGCGTAGTAACAAATTAGGTTTTGTATAAACTTATGAATAATTTATATGTAGTGGTGTGGAAAATAACTTTAAATCAAATTTACAAGGCAGAGAATACTGCATTAAAACATACGCTGATGGAAGAAAACTACTGATGGAAGCTACTAAACTACTGATGGACGAAATTTTATCAAATTGCGTTGAAAGTTTTCAGCCCTGATCAGTGAGTCCTGATCCACCTATATGGTACCCATCATAAAGTGATTATCAAAAAAGTTGAGGTGCTTAAAAATAGAAATATATGTATATATATATATATATATATATATATATAATTTTTTCTTAATTTTGACGAAATTCGTTTCCTCATAGAAGTGACGATAGTTATTTCATCATTTTGACTAAATGCTTGCTTGAAGCATAATATCAGGAAACGGTTTCGTCAACGGTCGAAAAAGTTTCACGAAATTGGAGCATCTACTTTTACAGCGAGTATTTTTAACTGTCAAACCAAATTTGAAGCTTTTAACACAATGCATCGCATTTTTTTTAAATGAGTGTAATTAGATTTTTATTATTAATAAGTATAAAATTATTTTTTCTTCTTGTAACGTAATGGAAAGTTAAGTCTCTTTAAAAAGCAAAATTTTTAAATGAATGGATAATCATAAGAATAACATTTTTTTAAGGTTACATGTATACGTAATCTTGGCTGAAGTAACTTTTTATTTATTTATTTCTTATTTCGTGAAAGGTTTTAATGGAAGGGGAAAAACCGACAAAATGCCAATTTTGATTAGGAAACTGAAAGTATATCTAATCATGGTGATTTCAAAATATACTGAAATGTAGCTTTATTACGTCACATATGTAAGATTATAAGATTTTTTAGTTTTTCTGAAATATAGACTATAGCACTGGTTATAGACTTTTCTATCATGAAACGTCTAACTTTGCTTATTTCATCATATTCATATCTGAACCATAATATGTCTTTGTAAAATACTGAATAACGCTTTTTTTTTAATAAAATAAAGCTTTATGTAATGTTTATGAAAATTTATAAATGTTTAAAACAGTACTCATAATTGAATCACAATAAATTAAATAATAAAGAAACAACTCACCTCTCGGTGGCAGCATTTTCATATCATATCCGTAAGGGCTCAACCACTCAAACAAAAATATCATCAAAGCTGCACCCTGTATACTTATTAATATTATCATAAGCCATGATATTGTATCAAAAGGTTCTGTTAAAAAATTAATAAATGTTATTCACAACAACAGAATAATTTATATAAATAGATTAATGCTGTATATAGGCTTACAATTTATATATATTTTCATAAGAAAAACTACACTGTTTGAAATTCCATTCTGAAATTACGGTAAAAAGACCAGTAGGGGTCTGTTCATCCGATTAACCATAAAGTTTCTGGTTATTGAAATTTTTTTTCACCTTTATGGTTTCGAAACCGTTTACAACTGATACAGTAAAAAAACTGTGAAAGAAAAATTTTTCGGTTTTTTAACCATTTACAACTAATATAATTTGTAAACCACAGAAATGAAACTTAAACTGACATTAGAGCTCTGTGGGTGCTCTACTATTCATGCGCGAATGATTATTTCGTATTCAACCCGTCCAAAGTTTCCGATTGAAGAGTGCATGATAATGGAAATTACTCATGTATTGAAGGAATGAAAGAAATATTGTAGTATCAATTCTGGGATTCGAACCCCTGTTTAACCAGTCATAAGAATGACCGATTAGCCATCTCAGCTACAATATGTGTACTGCAAGGAACACAATGGTTTAATAAGGTGAATAGAATTCTGGTTGTTTAACCATATCAGGAAAAAACAATCATTAAATGTTTTTTCTCACATTTAAGAGTTTGAATATTATAATTTTTTATGGTTATTTGACTGTTTTGGTTTAAAATGGTAAAATAACAATCAAATAAATTGTGATTTAACCGTTTATGTAGAGAAATTTCTAACATTGTATCGTAACAACAAGCTTAGTAAAATAAATAATAAATGTTATACACAATGGGACATGTTGAATATATGACGCAAGCATTGGACTTATAACTTATCAATAACGCAATATGCTGTAAGTTAACGCAAAAAGATTTTGTTAAATGAATAACACGTGTTAAACACATCGAAAAGTGTTAATATAGGAAGGAAATTGCGAGCTTATAACTTATCAATATTTTATTAGACTAAAATTATTGTGTCAAAAAGCTTAATTAAATTAAAAGTAAATGTTATACGCTAAGGGATATGTCGAATGTAGAGCGCAAGTCATAGACTTAAAAATTGTTAATATTGTGACATGCCAATACATAATGTTAAAAGACTTTACTGAATAAATAATTGCTCTAAATTCTTTGAGGCCATGGATCGCCTCCAAGCTAATCCTTTTGAATCCACTTTTTCTTTTGCTGAGAGGTCACGTGCGCGTACTTAGAGCCTACAGTATTCTCCGGATGCCCCTGACGGGGACGGGACGGGGTTAAGCTTTGATACTCAACGAAAAAAATATATGACACAAGAAAGGACAAAAAAATCTGTCTTTTTGCATTAAACTGTAGAAATGGGTCTAAACCAACGTATCTGATATCAGAGTATTTAGTATTAAGTATTAAGTATTTAGTGCAAAACATATGTTTTGCACTAAATACTTAAAAATACCTTAAGAGTACAATGAGCCATATAAAGAACCACCTTGAATATCTTTTAATCTAATGAACATATCGTCACGTTCAAGGAATGGTTCGAGGGGGTGACCTCAAAAACGGTAATTAATAAGTGCTTGCGATATTCGGAAATCAGACCAAAAAAGGCAATTTTTCTGAGTAAACATGCATTTTTTTCAACGGATTCCTGACCTCCAAAATATAGGAGGTAGCCGCAAACTAAGAAATATGATCCCCATAACTTGCTCAGGAGTGCGATCCAAAGCTTGGACCCTTTAATGTTAATTTTACTTTTTGTGTATTTCGTGATATCTCAAGAACTTTTAAAGCTAATTGAAAAATGTTTACCCACAACTATAAATTTTATTTGACCAAATATAATTCCATGCAAAAAAGAGTTTTAATAAACATTCATTATTTTTTAATTATTTAATAAATGTCGATATCATTTTGAATAGTAAGGTATAAAAAATTTTACATAATTTTAAAGTACGTAATTTTACATTGCAAGAGCCAAATTTTTAGGGAAATTCGTTGAATAGTTCCTGAGAAATCAAATATTAATTATACGACCTTTTCAAAATTCAAATTTTCAGGAAATATTCAATCGATTTCTCTCGAATTTTGTAATAATCAATTTTATAACAATAAGAAAGAAACAATAATTTTGAATAGGTCAATTTTACTCGAATTTCGATATAAAAAATATCCAAATAAATGTCTGGTTCGAGATTCATCTCTATTACAACATTAATCAATCTATATAAGACCAAGTAAAAAAAAATTAGTATTTAGATTCTGACCGTCAGAATTTCCATAAATGTATTAGTTTTTAAAAAATCTAGTTTATTTGTCAACAAAATAATTATTAAATTAAATATTATATCCATAAAGTAGCAAAAATAATTATTCTGCTCTTATAAAAATATTAAAAATTGTTCTTTGTTAAAAAAGAAACTGCATTCAAACTTACGAAAAGAAGAAATAAATTTAAAAAATGGTGACTTTTTCAGAAATCAATGGACTAAAAATATTCAGTTCCATCATACATACCTAAAAAAGCTTTTGGCGATATTATCCCAGTCCTTTTGGCGACAACTATGGCTATGCCCGTTTCTAAAAATGGAACCGTAAAGTCCACTGCCATCTGACGTTCCGAGTTGATTTTGATTGATGTTACAACGATTTCTGCTTTCTGATTTAAGAGTTCTGCTATCAGCCCGTTCCAAGTCCCGTTTTGCTGAAGAATAAAATAAGAAAATTCTTTCCTTTTTTACCATATCTGTGTTCATCAGTGACAGAAAATATTCTTGAGGACATAAACTACAGAAGCTTTGACACGATTTATAAACTTGATTTAAAAAGTGGGGACATGATTTAGGAAGTAGATATTGATAGATTTCTGAGACTGATAGGATTTTGATAAAATATGAAATTATTTCTTTTTCTCCTTTACACCATAGCAAAAATCGTATTTTTATAACTCGTAATTATTGCGATAATATAGTACAATTACAGTGAGACTTATAATGTACAGTTTTATGTTTAATTAATTTTTTTCAATTTTTGCAAGTTTATCATGGAACTCAAACAGAACTGTATATAAGTAGCGAGAAAATTATATTACGAGCGTTCTTTAATTTTTTGTAGAAATTTCTTCTCAGTACACAAGTATATTATTAAATAACACAAGGGAAAAATGAAATTTATATTTCGGCTGGAAAAAAAAACTGGAAGTTCGCCCCTAGTTGCCCCAAACCATCACCTCCTACATCAAAAAGCCTCCACACGGTTTTATAAGTAGTCCTCACAGACTATTTAAAAAGTGAACCAGTTGTGCGCATGAACCCAAAACCTTTTATAAAAGTAATTGAGAGAAATTCATCATATATATTTGAGAATTGAATCTGTAGTGGTTGACAAGTGACTAAGGCAAACCAATAATATTCATAAATAAAACAAATTTTTAGTCATATATTTGCTACCACTTTCTTACTTTGTCTAGATTTTGTATTAGGTGACTCGTTCGGAAAGTGAATATCCTTCTCAGTGGTCTGATTGGACTACCTATAAAAAACCGTGTGGAGGCTTTCAGTTATAAGAGGCGTTGCCCCAAACACGCTACTTCTTTTTGCTCAACAACGATCGGCCCTATTGCCAGTTACCACGATTGTCTGTCTCAAGTAGCTTATTAGATATCGATTTATTCTATACCAGAACTTTCTATCTATTACCCTGGCCTAATTATTAGACGAACTAATAAGATTCTATGTAAAATCTTAATTATCAGGGGTTACTTATACAGCTTTATTGTTTTTACGCGGCAGAAACGATTTTGCACTTGTTTACGTTCGTGTATCATTGACATTGCAATGCAATACGTTAAAAATAAATACAAATAGGAAGTATATAGAAAATTTCCTGAATAAAAACCTATTACATGTATGTTTAAATATAAAAGTATAGGACATAAACTCGCGCAAAACATGCAATTATTAAAACACTACAGTGCGTCGAATAATTTGGTCTAGTTATTATAATATACTAATAGAATATCTGATATAATAAATATCCTATATTTATATAATATATCGTTTAATTTTTTTATTTTTATTTCCAATGAGCTGCACAATCGATCTTGCCGATGAGCAGACCCAGTGCGTTCTCCAGAGGTGGTATCTACTCTTTCAGGACCACCACAATGGGTGAGATGCAGTTGGTCATGTTAATTTGGACGTCTAGTTTCTGCCACACTAGATGGCAGCACCAAGACTCTATTTGGATGCTAAAGTGCACTAGGAATTTAATTTTGCCGGAAATGCCAAGAGCCAATAAGGCACTCCAGGGATCTTTTACATGCCGCATAATCATACGACATGGCCGCTGAGGATTTTCTGCATCCCGAAAATCTGGTGTCTGGGCCGGGTATCGAACCCGCAGACTTGGGCTCAGAAGGCCGACGACAAACCAACTGCGCCACCCGGCCACTCGGTTAATCTATTCAATCGTTGAATTTATATTATATATTGATAATTAAGATTTCACATAGAATCTTATAGTGTGTCTAATAATGTCCAGAAAATGTATACCATGCACACTATATATCAACCACTTTTCAACAAAATCTGTAATTCTGAGTGTGAATTACTTTAACTATAATCATTTTATAAAAAGTGCTGCCGCAACTCTCAGTCTGCTAAATTAAATTGCAAAACTAAATTTTTTTAAAGAAAATATTTATTGCTCGTAATAAAAGAAAATTGAATAAAATATTTAAAAAATATGTTCCAGCATATTTTAAGCCGATATAAATCACGCTCTGTCTCAAACATTTTGAGAAATTAATGGCGCGTGGAAAGCTACTAAAAAGAATATACAGGCATTTACAGATAAAAAAAATTGCACCTGAATCTTAAACAGGATTGAATCAAATTCCTGGATCGAAATTGTGATTTGATGGACATATTTTCTGAAAAGTTTTACTTCATAACAAGCTGGGCAGATATTTCCAAACACTAAAGCGTAAAGATAAAATGGCGAAATACAAAGAAATAAAATGAATTCAGCTTTTAAAATAAATAAATGGAGACGAAATTTTTGAAGAAAAATTGTCTAAAAAGTGACATTTTTAAGCCGAACAAAAATATGAAAGAGCCCAGAAATGAAATTTTCCGAATTCTACTTCTTCTATAGATGATAAAACCATTGCCTTAGAAAAAACTATTTTCTTAAATGTTTAAGTTCGTTAAGATTAAGTTCGTTCGTTAAGAAGTCAAAGTGGCTTGTAATTAGAGAAACATATATGTATATTTATGCAAAAATGCATTTCCCGTTTACTTACTCAACTTGAAATAATACTTAAGTGTAATTCATCATATTTTAATTGCAAAACTTTAAACATTTTTGTTAGGTTTTAACTATAAAGTAAAACTGAAACAGAACACATTGTATATAAATGTTAACAGAGGATATTTCAATAAAGTATGCATTTTATTAAGAAAAACACAAATGTTAGAGAAAAGAAGTTTCTCTCCTCATGATGTTTATTTGTAAAATGAATATATTGTTATAGCAATCGCAATTTTCTTAAGATAAAAATGAATATATGAACAAAAGAAAGGAGTTAGCTGCTAAAATTTGCAGTTGTAAAAATATGAAAATTTAAACGTGTCCAACTTTAATAGTTGGACAAATCAAACAAAATAAATAATAAATTCTGTTGAAAATCAAAGTGCAAAATTAAATTTAATTGCATTCGTTAAAAAAAGGAGCTTAAAATAACTTTAACTGTAAATATTTTTTTTTTGCAATAAACGGGCAACTTCAATTTAATACTTATTGTAAATTGCTTCAAAATACTTATAATAAAGCGGCTTAAGAGATTTTATAAGAACTCTATTTGTAATTAAAATGTATAATTATGGAAGGAAAAACATTCAGGAGTCCGTTTGCTCATGCATCTAACCTTTAAGTCACTGTTTTTGTTTTCTGTCATTTCTCCAAGATATCTTATGTTTCTAATTGGATAGTACTTGACTATGAAAAAACTGTCACATCTTACCATAAAAATCTGAAACTAGCTCATAATCCTTTCTGAACTGTACAACATTTATTAACAATGTGAAAGGATTTTATTTCTTAGAAGTAAATCTCAGTAAATCATATATATATATATGTATATATATAAATACAAGAAAACACGAAGAAAGTTAAGAAAAACAATAAGTGGCTAAAATTATTTGCGAAACAGGCAATTTATGTTTCTCTTTTCTATTTTATATTTTTTCTTAAATAAACATCTATTTTCTAAAACTATTTATGGTCAATTTTTAAAATTATCCAGCATAATATTACCTTGCGCACATCTATTTCGGGCCCATCCTTGGTAACTAACAAATCAATGCACAGAATAAAAAATCACTTCAGCAGTGCAGTAAGAACGACACTTTAAAACCCTCTTGTTACACTCAATTTGCGCTTTTGGCAATCTTTCTACGAAAACATTTTTAAATCATTCTTGAAAAATTTCCGTCCATGTAAGTTAATCTGATTTCTCTACTCGCTTTATAGTACATTTTTACTGTTTTTTCTTTTTATTTTATTATATTTTCTGTTTTTACATGTTATTTTTACTTATTTTTACTTTCTGTGTTCTATTTTATTTGTTGTAATTTTTATAAAAAAATTTTTTGAGTGTTCCTCACACTATTGTATTAATATATTTTGCTTTGGCTTTATTGATACAATATCAGAAAGCACTCAGTTTTACGGATATAATCGTGTGGGCTGATGAAAAGATTATGTCTTTTTTTCCGGTTTTTTAAATAAAATTTTATCCCTTTTTTTTTAAACTGTTGTTTGTTATTTTTTTACTTATTATTTATTTTCCCCCCTTTTTTCATACGTCTTTAATTTCTCTTTGTTTTATTCTTCATTTTGAGCTTTTATATATATATATATATATATATATATATATATATATATATATATATATATATATATATATATATATATATATATATATATATATATATATATATATATATATATATATATATATATATATATATATATATATATATATATATTCGTATGTAGTATTCGTATGTGAATATTTATAGAAGAATAATCTTTTCGTGCAAGCAAGTTTGTTAGATTTCCAGGCCAACAAAATGATTTTTTGCTTGACATATTAAAGACATTAACAGCAGGACAGTAACAAGATGCAGAATTCTGAATGTATTTGGAACAGATATACAAGAAGAGATGAAAATATTTCGTCCTAAAGATCAACAAATAAAATTCAGAAAAAAATCTTTCAATTAGGTAAAATACAAAAGTTCTTCATGAAAGAATTAATTTTGATAATTGAAGAAGAAACAGAAGAAAATGTTTCCGAATTTATGAGAACCATATTCATTAATATAAGTGATTTCTGTTTTATTTAATCAGATTGCCATTATATTTGATAACGTTTAGTATCTGAGAGAAACGACGGATATCCGAGACAGCTATCTGAAGAAGTTTTTAATATTTGAAAAAAGATGATTATTGGAAAAAGAGTGAAAAAAATCTAGTGTAAAAAAATGCCCTTGCTTGAACTGAACTGAATTAAACGTTTGGTCACCTGAGGCCGATTGCGGTCCTTTACCCATTTATCTTTAACGTGAACTTCGTGTTGTTTCGATGCGGTGGTGGTATGTAAATGAAGTAAAGGAGTATACGTGTGGATAGATAGATGATCATTGAATTCTGACTGTGTAGTTCTATGCAGTAGGGTGATAAGAGCATAATGTAAAAATATGAGGTATAACTTGAGCTAAGCTGATATGGTGAAAATTAGGTTATGTTATGCTATTGATGTCCGGAGTATGATGCATCACTGTAATAGTATGCTGCTATTGGTCTGATGTTCTTGTTTTCAGTTAAATTTTCATATAGGAATATTTCATTAAAATTTCCTGCAGGGCAAGAGGGGCTTTTTCATAAAACTTAATTCAGCTATATGTTTGTCTATTGCTTTTATTTTGAGGTCGTGAATGCCCCTGCTTCTTTTAAAGCCGGATTTTCAGACTCTCAAATTTTAATTTTAAAACTGTAGTTTTAAAAATGTCACGCGAAGAAATGAGTTAACAATAAGAGATAGATAAGAAAGTTGATGGTTATTGTTAATTTCTGATAGTACCTTATAAAAATGCATTACTAAGAATATTAAGCTATTTTCGGATTTTTTTAGTATAACGGCTCTGCGTTTTTATTCCAAAATCAAATCTTTTAATTAAAGATAGAGTTTTTATAATATATCTTTATTTTTACAAATTTTAAAGTGAAATATCCATCCTTATTGTCTCAAAAATGAGCAGGGATGTGATTTCTAAAATAACATTTATCTGCAAATTTGATAATTTTTGTCTCTAAAGTGGGATAAGGTAACATTGATTTTTCTTTACCACGTTAGATACATGATATAGTTATTTTCTGATATAGTTATTTTTGATATAGTTATTTTCCAAGATGATATAGTTATTTTTTGAACGACGATGTTTTTTTGTCATAAGCTAAATGAAAAAAATTGGATTTCACTTTTTTTAATGTTTGAATGGCTATATCTACTAAAAGCATCAATATACCAGGATGGTGTTGGATCACAGAGCTTGTCTTAATAGTTAACTTTTAATATTGAATAAAGAAATTATTGGAGTGCTGCTGTTTAATGAAGATTTTCAGGGTAGTAAAGCGTCAAAATCTTAATTTTTCATTAACGTAAAAAGAGCATAACTCTGAAAAGTAACAATTCTCCTTAAGAACTAAAGCGCGTTCATAACTAGGCAGTGATATACCAATAATATAGCAAAAGAAAGTTTTGAGGTATTATAGCTTTCATTAGATAAACTCCTTAAAACATACTTAAATTTCACTCTTAAAGAAAAGGCCTTGAACTTTAAAAAATTCTACAGGGTCGGTAAATTTTTCAGGAGCTCAAATTTGTGAAGTATTTATTTTTTATAACCTACTTCAATATACAAAAAAGATAAACCAATTAAAAATACAGCTCTCACACATTGTCTGAAGTTCAAATTAAAAGTTTTGGGATGCACAGTAATCTTTTGACAAGTGATTTACTTTGTCTTTACGTTATTTAATTCTAAAAAAGCAAACAAATCGTGGGACACGGCTCCCAGTAGATCACCGAAGTCAAGCATCACTGGGTAACGGTCAGTTGTGCAGCTTTAGTGGGACGTAAATGAAGTACTACTACTAGTAGTATTAAAAAGCATCTTACATTTAAAACTCCCCATTTCCCATCTTCAACTCTATACAAATCATATGAAAATTTGAGGTCTGTTGCAAACTTTTGTAGAAGATCTATGCAAAACCCAGAACAACATTGATAGAAATTAGGATTCTTAATGGCCATAGAATGGTTCATTCTGAAATGAAAAAAAAAAACACTTTCAATATTATGAATTTTATGAAATAAAAATGAAAACGAAATAGTCATTAATAAAAGAATTGCGCAAGTAAAGTCAATAAATATTAATTTTACCATGAAAGAATACATTAAAATCATATAGAAACGAGAGTGTGTGATAAACACTGGGGAACAAGTTTTTTTTTGTTGCATTTATACAAGTACTTGATCATACCTAATGTGTAAGGATTTCTAACCTGAACATAATTTTGTTCAGAACGCTACAGATTTATTTTTCTTCAAAAGGATAGATTCAAATATATTTCACGTAGTAGACTGCCATGTATGTATTTGAGGCATCAAAAATTTGTTACGGTGGGAGAAGTTTTACGTAGTCCAATGTTTTGATTCCCACCGCAAGCTAAACAAATTATTAAAATAAAATAAAGCGTCAATTTATATGAAAACTTTCAGAATTTCAGCAAAACAATGGGTTATTAGCTTCCTCTTGCTCTATTGGGTACCTCTGATTTCTTTTTTCCACCTTTGCTAAGACTTTGACACAAGGCGAAGTGTTGAAAAAGTCCGAAAGGTCGCTTATAGCAACCAATTTTTAATTTTGAGGTTTTTTTAACAGATTTGAAAAGATTGACACACATGAACAGTAATCTTCAACAGAATTTAAAAGCCTAACTATTTACACTACTGGTCATTAAAATTGCTACACCAGAAAGGAATACAAATAACAGAATGATATTTATTGGGCACATGCACTATAGTTGGAAGAACAAATTACTAAATTATCAGGACATTTGGGTGTTTAGATTCTGAGGAATCAGTACTCAGAGCAGCCTCACCTGGCAGCAATAACAACAGTTATTCTCCAAGGAATTGATTCGAGCGGAGATTGAATAGCATTGACTGGCACAGCATTCCATGCAGCTTCAACATTATGCCACAATTTATCGACCGTAGTGACTGACGAGTGGTGGCGTGCCAGTCGATCGTCAACCATTGATCAGACGTTTTCAATTGGTGAGATATCAGGCGAACATGCTTGACAGGACAACAGGCGAACATGTTCTGTGTCAAGGAAGGTCAGGACAGTGCGGGTAACATGCGGCCATGCATTGTAATGCGGAAACGCAGCGTTATCGAAGCCTCGAAGATAAGGCAGAGCGACTGGCCCTAACACATCGGAAATGTAACGGCAGCTGCTCAAAGTGCCGGCAATGCGAACAAGTGGTGTTTGAGACGTGTCCAATGGCACCCCATACCATTTTTCCAGGTGATGGGCCGGTATGACGACATCAAATGCAAACTGCCAATAGGCGTTCTCCACAATGTCGCCACACACGGATGCAGCCATAATGATGCTGTATACAGAACCTGGATTTGTCCGAACAGACGACGTCATGTCATTCCTGCGTCCAGGTTCGTCGTTGATCACTCCACTGGAGGAGCTACTGCCTGTGATGCAGCTTCAAGGGTTGGCGAAGCTATGGTCGCCGTGCCGATAGTCATGCTGCTGCAAACGTCGTCGAACTGTTCCTGCAGACACTTGTTGTTTTGCAAATGACCCTAGTTGTTGACCCAGGGAACGTGACGTAGCTGTAAGATCCCTTAAGGCCATGTGGGTAACATGCCTGTTTTCTCGGTTGTTAGTGATGAGGGGTCGCTGAGATCCAGCATGGCGTACTATATGACCGCCATGAACCCATCAATTCCATACTCTGCCGACAGTCATAGGATCTCGACCAATGCGAAGAGTAATACTTCGGTATGATAAACCGCAATCCCGGTAGGCCACAATTCGACCTCGAATAAACTCAGGCACGTGCTGGTAGGCATTTCTCCTTCTTACACGAGGCATAATAAAAACTTCTTTTACCCAAGAACAACGCTCAAATTCAATTTCTGTATGAGAAACTACTATCAAATCTCTTCTTTTATACACCTTGTAGGTGTCTCCACCCCCGCCTGGTCCCGCAGTGGACTGATCGTTAAGACACGGTTCCCAGCAGATCACCGAAGTCAAGCATCACTGGCTGCGGTCAGTGTGTGGGTGGGTGACCACTTGGATCAGTCTACATAGGGACCGAGGGTGTGTGGTATTGGTCCTCGTTAAACTGTGCTACCGTAAAGTTCTCGACTTCACGCGCAGCTCGTCGGGCTACCGAAGCGGGGGTGCCATCCCCTCCGCAGAGGATCAAAATTGTGATGGCATGTCTTCGGATCATCCTCCGGGATGTTTCCCAGACCGTCGCCAATAGCCCATCGTGCAGCTCTAGTGCGACGTAAATTAACAACAACAACAACCATCCCCGCCTGTTTTGCATGAATGCGCTGATAAGCTAATCATTTGCATACCACAACATGCTTTATCCGTCCTGCGAATTTCACGTTCGTGGTGTGTCGCTTTCCTGGTGTAGCAATTTTATTGGTCAGTAGTGTACAAAACTTGATTTTGACCAGTAAAAGCAAGGAACTTCGCAAACTACTCCGTTTTGAACAAAGGCTGAGAAGTTTAGATCAATCTGAAAATATAATAAAGACTTCACCACGAAATATCTCCTATTAACGCATTGAACGCTACGCTACTTTAACTACATGGCTTGCCCATCTGGCCAAGCGGTAAATACTACAAACTAAATTTGCAAATATTAAGAAAGATTTTGTTAGTTTTTTAAAAGGTTTAGCCCTACATTTCTGAAAAAAGTGGTGACTTATATAGTAATTGTTTAGATATAATGGTGGATTAAAATCTACTAAATTGAATTTATTAAACCAAGAATCACAATTAATAAACTACTACGTAAAAATATTTATTCACTGTCCGGAGCAAGTCGGCATCGCTGTGTATATAAATAGAACTATTTTTGTGTGTTCAACATTGCATTAGTTTTTTAAAACCATTTTAGTAACGATAATAATATTAAAAAAATTAAAATCTTTAAAAATTTACTCGTATTATGTGTTTCTAATAATCTTGCACCCTCTTATACTAATAATCTTGGACTTAAAAATCACTTACTTTAGTTATTAATATGACCCCACCTAACATTTAACGTCTTCCCTAAATTGCTATACAATTCATAATACCATTTTATAATTGCATTTCGAACATTTAAAATATATAAAAGATTGAAAGCTCCTTCTAGTAAATTTTAAATTAATTTATTCTTATTAAATAATTTCGTTAAAAAAATATCTAACAATGTTCTAAAAAACACTTAAATACATTAATTTTAGGTTCAATTGCCGGAATTGAATCGAATTTTTATTGATTTTTTGGTACAACATACATTTGCAGGCTTGTGTGTTCAATTAAGGTTTATAAACCTTTGTCAAGTAGAAAGACAGATAGCACAATGCAGAGAAGAACATCACAAAGAATACGTCCAGGGTTATGGCGGGATTCGAACCCGCCACCTCCACGCCTAACATAGAGCTTGGCGGGCGATACCGCTAGACCAGGGAGGCCTCTGAATCGAACGTTTAATCTATAGAATTATGAAAGTGATGTTTTTATTACATAGCTATTGGTGCTTTTTTCCAGAGTTTTTCTAAATTCTTTCAAACAGCTTGAGTTACATTACATACCAACAGATATTATAATCAGAGATGCCAACTTGCTCCGGACAGCAAATATATATTTTAAAGTGGTAGTTTATCAATTGTGATTCTTGGTTTAATAAATTCAATTTCAGTAGATTTTTATCCACCACTACTTCTAAACAATTCTTAGGCTTACATAATTCACCATTTTACAACACTTACGTCATGCTATACCTTTTGAAAAGCCAGCAAAAATAGTCGAATATTTGTAAAATTTACTTTGTAGTTATTTACCGTTTTTTTTAAATTATTTTGGCGTGACCGGAGCAGTTGGCATCTCTGATTATAACTACAAGCTGTTTTCCGGGGGATTTTATTTTTTATCTTTAAAGTGTCAGCAGAACTTATGCTTTTTCTATTTCTTTCTAGAAATAGAAAAAGCATAAGTGATTTAATTGTTTGCCTCAGTCTAACAAATTCACATATATAAATGCATGATAATGGTGGGGCAGTATGCTCACGTTCTGGAAAAGTAGTTGATTTTTTAAATCTTATTTTTATTGCCACTCGTAAAAATTACTAGCTAGCTTCATCAACCAAAATAATTTTTTTTAAAAAATTTATTTTGCACGATAGTAGCATATTAAAAATTTATATCAGGAATCTAACAATTTTAACTAGTTCCTAGTACATATATAATTTATAAAATTAATAAAAAGCAGCAATTTCTTATCATATGTCGATTTTCGAAGCTCAGAACAAAGATTAGAACTTACTTTTTTCTCCATATGATAGATTACAGTACGACATTTTTAAAGTTCGCAATTAAGCAAAGTAACCCCAGTGTATTGGAAAAAATATTTAGTGCGATATTCTCATTTAAAAAATTCAGTTTCTACCAATTTTTTTATAAATAAAATTTAAAATAATCAAAATATTTTGAATATTAAACGATATTCTTTGTATATCTTTTTCGGAATTCAATCAAGATAGCTTATTATAATATTATTATAAGTTGCTGTTTCCTGATCTAATCATATACATTCGCTTAGCTGCAATTTTCAATTGAGATTATAAGTTGTCAACTGCACCGCTTTCAGCAAAAGCTTTAATAAATTGGTAACGAATTAAATTGTAAAACTGTTAGATTAAGAATAATTATGCTTACTCTTTGAAAGTGTCACCGCGAGACGACTGCAATAAAGTGGTATTATATTTGACGCTTTGAAATTTTGGTGGAAAAATTACTCAAAGTGAAAAATACTAAACTGAAAATGACTTAAATTTCCACTAGAAATTTATTTTTTACAAAGAGGAGCAAGCTGGTGAGTCATTAAAACTTAGTCTATACTTAAACCCAAACTCACTTTCACAGAGATGCCAACTTGCTCCGCTTTGTAAAATAGTATTTTTTTAGTGGTAGCAGAATTTAAGTTTCTTTTAGTTTAGTATTTTTCATTTTAAGTAATTGTTTCGCCACTAAATATCAAAAATTATAAGTATGATATAAAATACATACATTCTTTAACGAGTTTTACTGTATAATCTGCTACCACTTTATTAAACCTATTCAAGAAAGCGGAGCAGTTGGCATCTCTGCTTTCAGTGAGCCAACATGCCCACTATATATGTTTTAAATATTTAAATGTAAAGGTCATCAAAATTAGTTTAAAAGTCATTTTTCCAAATAAGAATAATACGTGAATGCGCAGATTTTGCTACCACATTTAAATCTAAAATTAAAATCTTCATGATAATCCGAGTTACAATCAAATCGCAAAGATGCCAACTTGCTCCGGACAGCAAATACATATTTTAATGTGGTAGTTTATCAATTTTGATTCTTGATTTAAAAAATTCAATTAAGTAGATTTTTATCTTCCACTATTTCTAAATAATACGTAGGTTTATATAATTCACCACTTTATAGTACTTATGTCATGCTCTACCTTTTAAAAATCAAGCAAAAATAGTCTAATATTAGCAAAATTTACTTTGTAGTTATTTACCGTTTTTTTTAAATTCATTTTGGCGTGTCCGGAGCAGTTGGCATCTCTGACATCGTGATAAAACAAGATCTGTAAAATAATATGCTGGAGGAATATATAAGCTGTTCGCAATGTAATTTATTTTGTACAGAGATTAGTTTTCATCTGGATTTACTAATTATTACTTGTTCTGCATCTGCGTATCCCAAAGTGTGGCACGCGTGCTTATGCGAAATATCTCGCAACAAACGAAAATTTCAAAATATTTTATTCAGAAACAAAGCTAGCCATGGAAATTTACGATTACGTCCTTTCCTATTGGCTATTTTTTGCAGAGTTAACATTCAATAATTAGTGGTGTCAACAGTCAGTTGTGATTTTTAACTTTTGTGCAATTTTTTTATCGCAGCAAGAGCAATATCATCCTTCTCACTGATGAAAATAAACTTATTAACAAAATTTTGTACCAAAAAAGAAAAAGAAATTTTTTTTAAAAAAATACGTTCATTTTTTTATTAGTGGTACACAGCCATGCAAAAAATTTAGAAATGGTAGACGAAAGTCATAAATTTGGGACACACTGTCGAATAAGAACATTTGATCTGAAACACATTGTAGTTGTATTTTTGCAAATCTAAGGGAGTTTTATTTTAATTTTTTTATATAGTGATATTGTATTACCAACAATAGAAGTTAATATTGCCCATGAAGGTTTCCGTTAAGTAAAGCATGTGCTTATATAGCTTGCTAGATTTTAACTCTAAGCATCTACTACTGCTTTATTTTCTTCAAGAATCAACCACTATTATGTATTTTCACTTCAAAATACTCAAGTACTTACCCAGCTAGTTTATGTTCAGGCGCAACTCTACATCGAACAGATCTACTAGTTTTACATTCACCAGTCTCATTGTCTGGGGGGAGGACATTGACAAAAGGTGGTTCATCCAGAAAGGTCACTTTTAAGTTGAACTTTTCAGGCACTCCTGGTGGAGGGACTGGACTGTCTCCCGGCCATACGATGTCCTTTATATCCAAACCTGTGTCAGTCCAAACGCCTATCTAAAATACAAAGTTGTGATTACTATTTCAGGTTTACAACTGTGAATACCTGATATATGTTTTCACGCGTAATGAAAATCTTTTACAATCATCCATAATTTCGATTTCTTGCTACATGCGCAGGGATACCAACTTGCTCCACTTCGCAAAAAAAAATTCTACTGGTAACGAAATTTAAGTAGTTTTCAATTTAGTATGTTTCATTTTAAGTAATCTCCCCCAACTATATATTAAAAATTAAAAGTATGATCTGAAATGCAACTTTTAATGCAGTTATCTCGCGGTGACACATCACCTCTTACGTCAAAAAGCCTCCACACGGGTTTTTACAAGTAGTCTGCGCAGACTATTTAAAAAGTTAACCAGCTGTGCGCATGAACCAATTTCTATTAAAAAGTAAGTAAAAGAAATTTGCCACATTTGAGAATTGAATCTGGAGTGGTTGACAAGTAAATAAGACAAACCAATCATATTCATAAATTAAGCAAACTTTTAGACATATATTTGCTACCACTTTCTTATTTTTACTGAGTTTTATATCCAATGGTTCTTTCGTTACCTGATTTACCTGCTTGGTGCAACATCTCCACATCACTCCTTAAAAAACTCAAAATATGCCAGAACAAAATCCTCAGGAAAAATAACAAAAGCAAGATGGTTTATCCGCAATAAAAACATACATCGCGACCTCAACATAGATTTTTTAGATCATCACATTGCAAAGCAAAACTTCAGATTTTTCGAAAAGACCATAAATTGTGACACCGCAGGATTCAACGAAATTTTTACTTTCGAAAACTTAAGAGAAGACATAAACCTCAGGCCGATTGCAGCTCATTTTTGTAGTGACATAATTTTAACTAAAATACTAAATATTTGATTTCCTTTTATTCCAATTACCAGAAAGAACCACCTTAAAGATTAAATACAAGATGAATGGGAAAAAGGCCGCTAATGGCCCCAGGCGCCCAGTTATATTTCGATGATGATGATGATTTACCTTCATTGTGAATCGGAAAACCTATAAGAAACCGTGTGGAGGCTTTCAGTTATGGGAGGAGTTACAGGATCTTTATTCTACAAGTTTTACTTTTTAATATACCACCAATTTATTAAAACTTTTGCTGAACGTGGAGTACTTCCTATCTCTGTATATGTTAGATATAAGAGCAAATAAGTAAACTAACGAGTCAAAAAATCAACGAATAAGTGTACTTAAAAATTTATGAATTAGAGAATAAAAAAAAGTTAAACCATAATTCAATGATCCAAGAAATAAATATATTGGTAACAGATGCAATCAACAGGTAATCAAACTAATAGATGAATTGATAAATCAAAATCAGTATAAACGAATCATCGAGCAAGTGAATCAGTAAAGCAGTGGATGAGCGACTCGTTGAATTGTCGATTAAATGATTTGATGATTCAACGTTTTGCTGATATTGATTCATTGATTCGCTGAGTCTATATAATGATCAGATCATAGAGACTTAAAATTGTTGACTTGCTATCTCGTTTTTTTGCTAATTCATTAAATTGATGATTTTTAATTCACAGACTGATTCCTTAGCTTAGCACAATGATTCATCAATAACCGTTACAATTAGCTCTTCATTTTTTTCATCAATATATTCTTTTGTTCATTCACTGGTACATCGATTCACTTATTTATCAATTCGCTTACTCATTGATTCGGTCTTAGGTTTATTCGACGCCCAGAAGTAAATTTAATATGTTTTAATTTAATATTAAGAAATTATTGGTGTGCTATTGTTTAAAGAAAATTTACAAGACAGTAAAATACCAATAATTTCATTTTTCACTAACATTGACAGAGCATAACTCTAAAAAGCAACAATGTCCCTTGGAAACTAAAGCATGTTCATAACTAGGCAGTGATCTATTAATAATCTATGTCCTAATATATTATTGGTATATCACTAATTTAAAATGTGATTTGGTTACTGATTGTTATATGAATAGAGAAAAAACGTTGACAAAGAAAATTATTGTAAACACTTGAAATAAAATGTTACTAAAGGACTTTCTTAATATCCACTTTATAACAAGACATTACTAGTAAGAACGTGAAGTTCCAAATCAGTTTCAGACATTTGAAGTTACAGAATTGTAAGTACTTCAGCTTCAGCTTCTTAAGAACATATATTCAGATTAATTCAGGACATGTTCATTTACAAAACTGAAAAGATAAAAAACCTGCCATCGGCTTATTCCACAGCTAGAAGTCAATTTAAAGCATCTTAATTTAATATAGAACTCGACTATGTTAAATTAATAGTAAAAAGGCGTTGAAACCGATAACTATTGTTAGTAATTCAAATGAAATATTACTTCAGGACTTTCTTAATCCGCACTTGAAGAACAAGAAATAACTAGTAAGAACGTGAAGTTACAGATCAGTTACAGACATTGGAAGTCACAGAGCTGTTCGCAAGTCACTTTTCTTGCAGGGAAAAAATAATTTCGGCTTCTAACAGGCAGACATTCCAATAATTTCAAAACATTTTCATTTACAAAGCTGAAAAAGGATGAAAATCTACCTTTTCCCAAACACCTTTGTTGTTTAGGTTTAACACTTGCAATTCAACAAATTTTAATGAACCATCCATGTTAAAGCTGATTGGTGGTCCTTGTTTGACGTTAGCTGTCACGTTTCTCAGATACCTGTAATTAGAATACATTTGTAATCAATCTTTATTATTTTTCGAGTTATATATATATATATATATATATATATATATATATATAACTTTTTTAATTTCTAAGCAGCCATTATTTTCTCTATTTTTATTTAGTTATCCACCCCTAACTGCGTATTTCCAGTTCCCTGAATTATACCAGATATTAACACATTGCTGACCGGTCAGGAGTTAACTCGTGTTTTCGTTAGCAGTGATCTCGTAGTGACTATTTTAAAAAGTGGGCGTAATTTTCCTTACTATTCAAGTTTTACTGTTTAATTCTCTACCAATTTATTGTAACTTTACGAAACCTGATATATTTGCAAAACTTGTGGTGTACCATTACGGCCGCTGCAGTGTTTTCGATGTCAGAGTTTCGGCCACACCCAACGTTCCTGCTCCTCCAGCCCAAGATGCATGAAATGTGCCGAAGGGCACTATTCATTCCAGTGCAGAAAGAGCCGAGACTCCCCAGCTAAATGCTGCAACTGCATGCAAAACCACACCTCAAATTTCACTGGGTGCGAGGCCCGTCCCAGTCGAAAGAGAAAAACGACCAAGGACACGCCTACTTCCACAGCCCACAGACTTGTTAGCCTCATCAGTGAACTTAAAGACTTGCTGAAGGACCAAGACGTACTGCATCTTCTCACAACTTTAATCCAGGGGAATTCCCCATACAACTGATGTACTACTGAATCAACTCATGCCTCAACTCATCATGGACTTATTATCTGATCCTAACTTAGAACTTTGAATTGTATATGATCTCTGGACTAAATGCCAAAACAGTATAGATGAATCGGTTAGAAGCGCTTCGCGCTTAACACCGAGATTCCACTCATATCAATCAATCAATGGTGTACCATTATTTACAGAATCAACCGATTGCTAAACACACCAGTCAGAGTGGAAAGCCGCCACGAAATCCAATGCTATAAGTGTCAAGGCTTCGGCCATACACAGAGCAAATGCACCGATAAGCCGGCGTGTATGAAATGCGCTGGTGCGCATTACACCTACAAATGCACGAAACCCCTGAACGAGCCACCATCATGCGTGAACTGCAAGAAAGATCACCCAGCCTGTTTCACAGGTTGCCCAGCCAGGCCAAAGAGAAAGCCCGCACCCAGGAGGAGACAACAACACCAAACTTCTGCCAACCCAGTAGCCAGATTTACTCACATCGTGAGAGAACTACAGGAACTCATGAAAGATGCGGAATTAGTTTCCCTGATCCAGTCCCTCCTCCCACCAACCAAGACTTAGATGAGGAGTTACTGCCAATGATGACGACCACAGATCATCATCTGTGGAATTACTACTATTTCTAAAGCCAATAGTCACCGTCGCCTTAGGGCCCAATTTCGATGAAGAAGTGAGGTGCCCGCATTCGCGGGCAGGTACTTCGTCAAACCACCTATCCAAGCCAAGCCAAGGTGTACCATTACACGTAGGTGATTGGTATACATACGGCATTAAAACTTAAAATTTTTTAAAGTTTATTTATATTGTTTTACTTCCATATTGATTTTCAAAACAATAGCCGGGCACATGGGGGTTATTTTCAGAAAAGTTGCCGGTCAGCAATGTGTTAAGCGGAAATTTGCCAAAATAAGTAAAATGGTTAAAAAAATTCTGGTTAACCTGCGGTCAGAGCCTAGGGTGGCCTCTGTCCGTAAAACTTTGAAATTTGCTGAAAAATGTTTAACGATATTATTATTATTGTAAATTTTTAAGACTTTAATTTGACGTAGATTTCTGGAATTCAACTGGTTTGTTATCTCACAAATATTTTTTTTTACATATATTTTTAATCGATGGTAACTCAGGGATGTAAACTTCTCCGCTTTCTGTGAAACTTTCACTAAATTGGTAGTGAATTAAAAAATAAAACTTGTGGAATAAGTGATAATTTCTCCACTTTCTCACCATGATATAATTGCAACAAAGTTGTATTCTATTTGAGGCTTTGAATTTTTGATAGGTTGTTATGCGAATATAACTTGAAATCTAATTTACTAAACTAAAAATAAACTTAGCTACTACTAGAAAATATTTTTTACAAAGCAGAGCCATTTGACATCTTTATTCACTACTTATAGAATTTCGCTTTCTCCTACCAGTTTTTAAATTTTTCCGAAAAGTGGCTACACCGGATCCTAACTCCTGATTAATACAAGAAAACACAAAATTATTAATACAAAAATTTGGCATTTTTGTAAATGAAGTAAGTAATGTTAAAGTATCGATTGATTACCGTTAGTTTTTTTTTATATTTTAAGTGATAGCAAGATTCAAGCTCTGAAATTAAAATTTTATTTTAAGAGCTATCATTTAAAATAAACTTACGTGAATTTTAGCTACCATAAGCAACAATTAACCGGATTGGTGTATGCAATACATAACGAATGCCAATAATTAATAAATTAAATTGGCAAATTCCAAAAAAAAAAAAGAAAAAAAAAAAGCAACTGTCATTTCAATATTTCTTCAACCACTACATTGTAAACTTTATTAGATTTGTGTTTGCAGCGTTTTTCCTTTTCCTACGTTGTAGTGTATAATGATACCGAGGGAAACCCGTGATTGCGAGATTATAATAAATACCACGATATCTCTGTGTAAATGTACCAGCTGCCTATCTTGTCATTCTGAGAGCATTTATCAATATCTTTCACTCCAATGAATCAATTACAATAGTATTAAAGGTATTCAAACAAACATTAAAGCTGGAAAAAGTAAATAAAATAAAAGATATGTGAGTTTGTAAGACAGCACTTCTTCAGTGGACACACAGTCTTACTTAAAAAATTTTAAGAATATTGTTATTGGTCAAATTCTTAGATTTAAATTTATATGTAATAATAAAACAGATTTTCTATCAGCTATTGGGACTTTCAGGATTACCTTCAAGAATAATAATTTTCCTTTTAATTACTATAATCATGATGTTTTAATTCAAAATATTTTAATTGCATTCAAACAGTTTGGCCGATATTGAAGCCCGCATAAATAGGCCTATGCTGTGAAATTAAGGATTTCTTTTTCCAAAGCAGGTGGCAGCACTTGAAAAGTTTTTTTGCTCATTGAATATTTTTGGTATCGTTGTTCAAGATTTTCAAATGGATGTCAGCACTTGATTCGTTTATAATATTTTCTTAGTGATTCGGCAATTTATTTTATTTTGATTCGGTTTATCCAACTGTTACTGTAACTATTTATAAGTAGACGTTTTATTTTCAAGTCTTACTATGTGCACTTTTGAGTAGTATTTGGTGGCTCATTATTTTTCTTTGCTTTTCAATTCTGGTAATAATTTTCTTATTTGTCTTCTCTTCCTTTGTCTTTGTTATCCTCGGGGCACTGTCAGTTTTGGATTTTCCTCTGACAACAGAAAGGCTCCTGTGTGTTTGTAAGCAGTGTGTCCTGATAAAGTGCTGTTTTACAAACACACTTATCTTTTATTTCATTTACTTTTTCCTGCTTTAATGTTTGTTTGAATTTGGTGTTAGCTGCTTTAGGCGCTTTTCCATTTTGATGTAATGTTTCAATTGTTAATATACTTTTTTGTCTCTTTTGTTTTTGTAAATTGGATTCATTTTCTGAATAGTATTAATGGATCGTCTTCTCACGGGGATTGATAATTTTTAGATTACTGGCAAAGAAAATATTCATATTTACTCATTTTTGGGAAAAACTAACTATCAATTTTTATAAATGTATATATTTTTTTCTGAATTAGCGGCTATAAAATTTCCTTGAATAAATAATTATTAAATATGGAGGGAAGAAAATTTAGCTTCTGCAACGAGACAACGTACGAAATCCAATGCAGGGGCAAGATAAGAAGAAAATTCATTGTATGTAAAAAACAAGAAAAACAAACAAATTGAGTTATAATAATAGAAGTAAATGATGCAATGAATGGTACATAAATCACACATTTCCTTAAAAAAAGGTTACTTTAATTTGCCAATTGCCCTCGTAAAACAGTTTTAGAAGGAAACAAGGAACGGGCAATATTTCGGAATTATTACCCGTTAATATTAATATTAACAAAGGAAAGGGTAATATTTCATGTTATTTAGGCTAAAAAAAGGCAAAAAAAAAAAAAAAGCAATGTGAACAAAGTACAAATGAAAGTACATAAATTGTCACACTATAGTTTCAGTTCTATAAGCAAGAACCTTATTCAATGCCTAAACGTCAAATGAAGGTAGAGAAGTGAAGCGAGAAACACCTGACAAAGGTGTAACCAATAGTTTGTGCAAGGAAATGACAGAGGAGAAATACGAAACAGGTGTGAGGATATAAGAAACAGGTGTGAGGGAAGAAACAATGGGGAAATATGAAACAGGTGGGGGATCACCTGGCACTTGTTTTTTTTTTTTTAAATCTTCCTATTGTACTTTCCTTGATCAAACTTATTCCTTTGTGCTTGATCCCTATTGCTTAAATCACTTTACAAGTGCACGTCTATTTACTTCTCAACCTTCATTTGATGTTTAGACACTAAGGAAGGTTCTTGTTTGTATAATTGAAATTAAAGTATGTAAATTCATGCACTTTCATTTGTGCTTTATTCACATTGTTTTCTGCCTTAGCTTTAGAACAGTTCTGAAAGAAAAGTTAAAAATTTATAAATGAATCCAACCATACTAACTTACTTGAAAAACAAGTCTCCTTTACTCCAGCGAAGGTGACCATTACCACTGCATGTTAAATTTGGAATTAAACTAATATTTGCATTTTTTGGGTCATTGTAAAATAATTCTAAACCATGTCCAAAAACAGTAACTGCACGTTCAAGCTCGTCAAACAGTCTATACATTGTTGTATTGTAGTATACTCCTAAAATATTAAAATTGTCATTTAATGAGTTGCATTAGAGAAGGGACTCAAAATCTATTGGGTTTTCTTTTTGATAGATGCAGCTTCAGCAGTATGCCCCCCCTTCGGATCTTGATCAATTCTGTTTCAAGATTAGTGAGAGTAGTTGATACTCAGTGGTTAATCCCTTCAAGCCTTTTTAAGCTATTATCACCACGTGCACATTAGCACGTGCGCAGTTAGGTGCGTGTTTTAAAAAGAAGGAAAAAAGGCTTCGATATATTCGATATATTTATAAAATTATTTATAGAAAAAAGGTAATAGAAACAAAAAAAAAATGCTTTTGAAAAAATATAATCGAAAGTTCAGATCAAGAGAAATCAAAGCATACGCTGATGTATTTTAAGGTTAAATGCTACTGCCCAACATCTATTATCCGAAATACCTACACTAATAATTTTTTTTCTTTTTAAAAGTAAAGTGCCACTGCTCATGAGCCCTTGCGCAGTATAACGGACATTGATGGTTTTTTTTTAAGGTAAAGATCTACTGTCCGGTTTACATTAACTTGGTACATCTTATACTGATGATTTTAAGGTTAATTGTCTCCACCCGTTAAATAATATTTGCCTGGTATAATCCGCCTTCTAAAATTCTACGCTGCCGGGTACCGGTATATCGCATAAAACAGACGGCATAACAGCGCCTACCATCAGTTAAGCCTTTCAAATGATCGATCTGAAGCATCAGTTGTGCTTGCGCGACCAAGGGTGCTGCGAATAGCTTATAGAGTCTAATAATAGCACCGTTGGTGCGATTAACATCGACTTAGTTAATATGACCCACTTAAAGCTGAAAGATGACCCACCGTTGATTGTAATTTTCTTTCTTTGAACAAGGTGAAGATGGGTAAAACATTGCCTAATGCACCAAAAATTGCAAATATCTCTCCTGAAAATAAAGTACCATCCCACGCAAAGCGTGCTGGTAAATTAAACTCAGAGCTGCACTGATAATCCAACTGGGATTGTCCTGCGGCTTATGCTCTGCCGATTGCAAAACTTATCTTGTTAGTTTTAGATCATTCTTGTATTATTATATAAAATGAGGTGCATTCAAAGTAATAATAATTTCAATGCGTTGAATGAATCTAGATTAACGTTTTTTTGTTTTTAAAACATTATTGATAAAATACGAAAATTTTCGATGAAACGATTTTCTCTTAATTCTTAGTATTTCTTGAATTACATCTGTTTTAAATTTTCTACTATATTTTGCTGATTTTAAATAATGTAAAAACCCTGATTATCGTAATACAAATAAAATGTTTAGGCAGAAATTTAAAGCTTAAAATCTGAGAATACTTTATAAATAAAGTGATGTTAAGCATATTGCGTCTTGCACGTCAATTTAAATATTATAGAGAATGAAATCCCGATTAAAGACTTCAGGCGTAAAAATTGGTAGCACGCAAACTTTCAAAATTTTACCTGCCTATTGTTAATAAATAATTAAATTTAACACAAACGGATAATTAATATTTACTTCTGACTCAAGCTTTCTTTTGGCTCAAGTGGTACGAGTTTCGGTCGAGAAATGGCAGATACTGCAGGTACATCAGTGTTCACGAATGCAGGACTCAATACAGGAATAGGGACTCAATTTCATAAGGATGCAAGCCATCTCCACAATATTTGCAATGTTTTTTTTCAACGCCCTTGTCGTCATATGACTAATCACTTTACAGCAAATAACCTGTCTGTTATGAGTTTTTGTAAGTTATTCTTTATTTTAAGGTTCAGTTTTGTTTATTTTTTAGACAGCATCTTTATGCAAATCATGAAAATAGCGTAACTTGAGAATATAAAGAAAAGCTACAGTTTTGGGGAAATTAAATGTGATAGTGATTTAATTTATTTATATTTAATAAGTTGCTAGTCACTGTATAGTTTAGTCTTAAAAATATTGCAAAATTTGAAAATTATCAATTGATTATTTTATGAATTTATTCCAGAAGGAGAAATCTCGCTGGATTGTGGATCGGTAAAAATTTAAATAATTATTACTTATTTACGATTTCCCCTTGTTCTAAAGATCGCATTATTTTTCTATAACATCATGGCACATAAAGTTTTAAATTATATCTTTACTTCGAGTTTAAGACGATTCAATTGTATTCTCTTTTATTTTTCTTGACTATAAAACTTCGAATAACACCATTTACCTAGTGCTGCGGAAATGAATATAGATTGTGCTGCTCTCTTTTGAATTACGCTTTTACTACTTGAGTAGAAAACTGTTTTGAACTTTTGATGAAAACTGTTGTTGAATGTGAAAATTTATGAACAGTTGCGAGTTACTATTTTTATAAGAGGTGTGTTTCCACTTTTTACTCTCGAGGTCTTCAATTTTTCAAGTTCTTTTTCTCGTTAATTAAATTTCGTATGTTAGACAGACCTGAAAGCGAGACGGAAAAGAGAAAATACTAGTAGAAGAACTATTTCAATATTAGATAATATTCGGAAGGAGTTAAACTATTCTTCAGAATAAACAATTCACTGAAAATAATATTATTCGGTGAAGAAGCAATTCAATATAAAAATTGTATCAGTTAAAAATAATTGGTAGCTATGGATTTTTATTATTCACCAAAAAAAGCTAAAAAATGAAATTCATTTTGACCAGTTTTTACTCTTTTCCGTCTTGATCTATATTAATTTTCAGCCCTGATGCTAGATCACATTTTCCAAAAAAAAAAAAAAAAAAAAAAAAAAAAAATTCAGACAAATTAGAATTATTATAGTGATGACACAAAAAGGATTGTACTTTTGATTACTACTTAACCGGTTAACGCCCAGCGTCATATATTTAGGACAGTTCCTTTTTTCAAAGACATTCATAGAGATGGGAAACTTTTTTTCAGTATTTTCATTTATCTGGGTGAATTAAAGAACTTTCAGATACCACAATGATTTAGTTATTTCTGATTAGATCTAGAATTCTAAGGAACAAGTACTTTTTAATCTATCAAAGACTTTTTGAATGCCTTAACAGTAGAAAAACCAATTAATTTCGATAATATATTATACCACTTTTACCATAAAACCACTTTTTGTATCATTTCAATTTATAAATTCGGGACAAAACGGGTTAAAGCCGTACTCATGTGAAGTTATTAATTAATAATTACGAGAATGCAACTTTTTTCATTCAGAGCAATTGGATCCATATTTACCTAACATTCCAGGTGGGAACTGTCCAGGTGGTGTTTCCAAACTGGTCCCCACGACTGATTGAGCAGCAATCCAAACATAATGTTTCCCAGTGAGACCAAGATCGTGTGCAGCTGCCATTATCTCTACAGCCTCGTACCTTGCAGCAAATAAAAGTATGATTCTTGCTTCACTTTCAGCCAGATCCTCCATTTCGGCACGGATTGGAATTCTTTCGGTCTCTTTTAGAGCCAAATATTTTACAATGATGAATCTGACAGATTAAATAAAAAGAATAGAGATATTTAGGAAACACAAATCCCCTGTCCTTCATGACAGTTATTTGTGACTTATTTCTTTTTATTTCAATTACACTGTTGAATTTATATTACTTAATTTTATAGAAACACGTTTTAAAAGCGTAACTAAAAGCAAAATAAACATGTAAATTCAGATAGCTTTACAATGTTTTAGTGATTTTACAGATCTTAAAATGTCTGATTACAGACGCTTTTATTTTTCAAAAAACTGTGATTTTTCTTGATGAGGAATTTAGGGCCATCTACATATTAGAAAAGGGCAAAACACAACTTAAAAGTAAACAACGAATGTTACGAGCTCACAACAGATTTAATAATAGCATATTATTTGCTAAAATACGTTATTTCTAATGGCAAAAGAGCCTCTGAAAAACTGCTTTAACCCCTTGGGGACGGGTGATTCATAAAAGCATTCGTGCAAAATCTGAATCAGGATGTAAATAAATAAAAAATGGTAACTGAAATGTAGGCGTTGCTAATTTGACAGACTTACTTTGCTTTTACTTTAATTATTGTTAGTTTAATCATATATAAAATCAATGTTAGTTCAAAGTATAACTAAATAATTTTATTTGGAACTAAAGTAATGGTGAATTAAATAAATCAAACAATTATAACCATGCCCACAAATAAACTGCTAAAGAACTACTTTGGTTTCCAGCTTTATCTTTTTACCCTGATTGATACTGTTTTATGCTGGCTCGTATGTGTGACAGTCGGCGCGAAAGGGTTAAGTTAAAATGCGTCTCCCATATTTACGATTTATTTGTCTGTAGATTACATTATCTACAAACATTATCTACAAACATTACATTATCTACAAGATTACATTATCTACAAAATCTAGAGAAAGTAACCGAAAGGAAATAATTTCAAAGTAAACCGGAATAATAAAAAAATATCGCAGTTTATAATTTGTTTCAAAATAATTAATTACTTTATAATAAAGTATAATCTGCTTAATTTTTCACTTTCGTAAGTTGATAATTTACTTGAGTTTGCCACGATAAATGTACCAAAATATCTGATATTTCCTCAACTCTTTATAAGTTGGCCACCTTTCTAATTGAGCTATTATGTTAATGCAATGCAGATGATCAACTTATGCCTATTTCACTGTATTTATGTAAATCTAAGAATGCCGATAAATTAATTGACAGAATGGTTACACGTTATTAAAATATAATACAGAAAATATTAAAAAAAGACTCACTTGAATTCGTTATTCAGCGTCTTTATGATATCTCGAATTGCTCTGACAAAATCTTCATGGCCACCAATTTGTGTCGTCACAACTGCAAAAGTATGCCAAGAGTAACGTCGCAAAATGCTAAGCATTGCTTCTGCTTGGTGTTCTACAGAGGGGGCAATTTGTAAAATCTTTGAGTCTGCCACTTTCTGAAAAATAGAGAAAAATTGCTGTTAAGAACGAATTTGGTTTCACAATTTCCTAAGAAAAATAAATTTTCAATATATCGAAATTTTATGACAGAAAATAATACTATACAGTGAACTTAGGAAATTTTATGTCCACTGAGAGTTTTTATTAAGAATATATAATCAATTAAAATAATATATAAGCGAAATTATTTTTAGATAAACGAAGATATTTTTTAATGCAAAATTTTTTGATTTGACTGGAAAGTTCCCGAGTTATAGCAAAACACGCAAAGCTTGATATCTGATTTTAAAAATTTAAGTTTTTAACAGATTTCCTGACTTAACTATTAAGACCCCATATTTCAGATTAAGACTATTCCCACATTTTAGAAGTCAAAAATATAAGTAAGATTTCCCGGACAAAGCACGTTTAGTGTCTGATTCCGTAACCTAATTAAAATTCAGTATTAATTAATTGGCATATCTGATGTCAAATCTTTAAATCACTACGTTAAACTCAGATCTGCGAATTATAAATTATTTAATTTCATACTTTTTAACCCACTGTACATATAATGTTTTTGGGGTGATAAGTCACACTTTTTCCAATTACGAAATTTCACTTGGAATTAATTCTTAGTATGGTTTCCACATAAATACTTTGGATGCTACTGGAGTTTACACTTGATAACAGCACACTACATATAACATACTATTACTATGTTATACCTTATTATTCAAGAATTAGTTCCCAAATCGCGAAAATTGTGAATGTATTTAAGTTTTAAATCGTTTTTTTCTCCTGAGAACAAAATAAATTTCACCAATCTTGAAGAGCACAGCGTTGATGTTTATAGCTATGATCTTTAACAGCATGGGTTTTCATATATTTTATAAACTGAAAGTATCCTTGAACTTCTACTTAAGGATGATGAAAGACAAGTTTAAAATTAGAATACTAAACATCTTCAATGCATTACATAGCTGAAATTCAAATCATAGTTTTGAGATTACATCTGCTAAAATAACTCAACATTGCTCTTTAGCCACTGATTTCTGGGAATCATTTCACATTTTGAAAGAATTTCACATTCACTTTCGGAGCAAGAAATATATGTAGTGTAATTTTAAGAAACAAAATTTAGTTTAAATCAATTGCGGAAGCTTTTGAATGCGAGAACAATGGCCTTTACCTCCTAGTATTGTAATAGTATCCAGTTGAAGACCAATAAAAAAATAAAAAGCAAATTTAAATTAAGCAATTATTTTAATCGAATACAATCGATGTTAAAGTATTTAAAAACCGTCGTTGAACAGCCGAACTAAGTTTGAGTTCACGAGTACCAATGTTTAATTCCGTAGCCTTGTAATTTCAACTCAATTCAGAAGACAAGGGAACTCCTGGATCAAGTATTGGGAGAAATTCGCCTTCGCGGATGGCTTTTTGATGGAACAAACCTGCATTTGCATTACATGGGGTGGAATACCGCGAAAATCTCCTACGGTTCACCTAACGGCTAGGGGGCTCTAACCTGTTATCCTTCTATCATTGAGGATGGGGAAAGTATTTATTGTTATTTTCTACTCAATGCATATTGTGGTTAACAAGAAGTCTATACAAAATGTAGATCTCCGTTAGTTTTATTATTTTCTTTACTATTTTTAAATAATTTATTTTGAACACTAAGCATAATTGGCAATCGCAAAAAATTAAAAAAAAGTTAAAAAAATAAAAAAATAGTTTAATAGTTCTTCGCCCGGCAAACTGAAAAGTACCACTTTTTTACCATCACCTTTATGATCGAATGACAAGGAGTCCATTACAAAATGTATTTTTCCTGTTTATCAGAACTGAAATTTTTTATATTGCTCAAATATTTACATCTATTGAATCTACTTGCATTGAAAGGCTTTATCACCGATAAAAGTATTCATAATAAAATTCGTACATTTTAAATTCTCCAGCATTTAAAACCAAGACCATAAAAATCCAAAAACAGAACAGTAAAGATTGCAATGTAAGTGAAATAAAAATTTTTTTCATAGTGATATAACCATTTGAAAAAGAAACACTACATTTTTTTGCTCAGTCTGAATGAAAGGTAAATAAATTGTTCAAAGAAAAGCTTTTAATTTAATTTTCTTACTTAGTATTCTTTCAATTAAATTTAATAAATTAAATTTCAGGATGGTATAAAAAGAAAAGATTTGACTTTCGTTTTGTTTTTACTGTTTTTCATCGAAAGGAAAAAAAATTTCAAATATTAAATTTATTTCATAATGATAATAATAAACTGACTGATGCAATTTAAAACTTAATGAGATTTCAGAAGTTGTGAATGGGGTGAAAATCAGCTTTTGTAGGAGCTAAGGAGATGTTTATCTTCTTGAAAAAGAAACAAAAACATTCACAGTTTACTTTTCTAAATGAATTAATTCTTTTTTTTTAATTGACGAAACTTCTAAATTTACAAAAAATAAGTCTTTTTAAAACTTTGAAAAAATAAATAGAAACACAAAGCTTTAAAAGTGTTTTTTTTATTCGATACTAAATGAAATGTTTAACTATTTTTTTAAACTATTATTTAAATGTACTATTTTTTACATCCGTTACTTTTAAATCTATCAAAACTAATATTCTGCTTTAATCAAATCATATTAAGTTAAAAAAGTTAAGTACGTAAAAGATAAATAATAGTTTTGTTACCCCATAGACAATTGTATTTAATATAGACGTTTGAAATATTTCTAATATATTTTTACTGGCTATTCGAGGTATGACGGAGGTTTAGTTTCTCCATCAGTAGCCGCCAATATTCGTATAGTGAATTTCATTTTAATTCATTATTGTTCGTATTGGCCATTAATAAAAGTAAATGGATGAAACAAAATGAAAGTCTCCAGGAAATAAATATGAATCGTGAATATGAAAATCCAATTTATTAAGCAATATTTCTTGAAGATTATAGAGAATGGCCATCAATACAAATCATCATAATAATTACCAATTATCAAAAATAAATCCCTTGAAGGGATCAAGGAAATATAACTTCCACATCAAGAAGTTTTTTTTGTTAGCATTTTTTTACGATTGCATATATTTTTAAACCGTTAGGATGACTGGGACAAGAGCGCTCCAAAGGGAACTGGTCCACCTGGTCACCACAAATTTTGAATACCAAGTGAATATAATAATTCCCAATGGACGTAGAAAGTATGGGTAGGAGATCCATAATTTGGCGATTTATCATAATATATCATAGCCAAAACAAAGCCAACCAGCATATCAATATGGGTTAAAAAGAATACCTTGGCGATCACGAGTCGCCAACAAATTTATGAGAATTATTACAACCATGCAACCGAAACATTTAGCCGTTGGAAATTTTGACTAAAAAGTTATAAATAGATTTTTGTTTTCGATTAGAAGCGACAGTGAATTGATAAGTCTGCCTAGCAATGAAATAAAAAAAAGTACCCGTTACATATTGATCTAGAAGAGAAGAAATAAATATTTTATGTTCGTTTAAAAAGATTAAGTCTTTGATTTATTTTAAATATAATTCTTCTATTAATAAAAATAAGCTTAAGTAATGAAAGATATTTTAAAAGATAGGAGATAAATATGTAATGCCAATTGTGGCATCACCATACCCTCCAACTTATGAGGATTTTGAAAATAATTCTTTCTAGTGGTAACGAACCAAAGTAGAAATTTTTAAACCAAATGGATATCTCAGAAAACTTTTATCAGAACTTAAGAATCTAGCCATATGGCCTGCACTTTAATAAGTAATAGTGGACAAGTTACGCTAAAATGAATTTCTTTTAAATATTAAGACATTAATTTTGCTACCGTCTGAAAAGAAGATTTCTGAAACTACGGAAATTCCGTAGCAGTTGGAGGGTATGTATCACACGAGGTTTGTGAGTTGATAGTTTAAAAAATGTGGATTGCTTACAGAAGTGTCACTATTATGTAGGATTTTATGTTTAATCGCAGTTAAATCGGTTGTTCGTTTAATCTCTTAAAAATCAAACTTAAACCATTAAGTTGTCTACTTGCAACGTAGTAAATGATTCACTGAAATTAGGTGCTCTTTTTCACTTGCCAATATCAGGGATTTTACAAACTTTTTCGTTCATAGTTTTATTGACAGCACAAAGTGAAACATTAAGTTTTTCCCTAATTTCATTTCAGCTGCCATTTATATGCAGATCAGGTTCTCCTATCCCCCGGGTAATATTTATCCTGCAAAGTTCATTTCCAATTTAATTAAATTCCCCGTTGGTTAGGGAAGACGCAATTTGAAACTTCCCTTTTTTAGTGATAAAGCCATATTCGTGGTTCGAGTTGCCTGACATCTTTCCGATTCAAAATAAATGAAGTATGTTGTTTACACCTGAACTTCCAAACTTTGTTGCACTTTTCAGAACAGTTTATGGGGTTTGCGTTCTCAGAATCTATTTAAACAAATAAAATGAACTATACGAGACAGGCTAAAGAGGAAAAAAAATTATGACAATTCTTCAAAAGTACAGCACTTATTTTTGTGACTGAATTGGCTTAAAACCAATGACTTGCCTCTTGCCAAGAGGATGAAGCAACATTATAATAGTCAATACTGATTAAACAGTTGTTGCATAAATCCCAGCGTATTTCTACATTTAAGTTGATAAAAGATGATTAACCGTTTATATGATTTGTAACGATTATAATATCAAAATGTAGATGCTTAATTTTTATTAAACTTAAAAAATTAAGAATATTTGCTATAATCCCATCAACTATAAATAAATGACTTAATTTTAGAGCTCTTACATATAAACAATGTTTATGAAGTTACGAAGCGTGTAACATTATGTATTGTTCGTTCATCAGGAGTTGTCACTTGGTTCCACCTCCTCGGACGAAGAGTTCATTTAAGGGCGGGGAATATAGGGAGAAAAGTCCTCGCGCTTGAAATTGAGACAACCCTTATTGCTCGCCAAAAGTAAGCGGGGAATTCTTTTTCAGTCCCTTACTTCTCTTTATCATCTGCTATTATATATTTCGTTACTCTAGCTAATTAAATATATTGCTGCAAAATGTCTAAAAAAGGACATACTATTCACTCAAAAGAAAGAAATGTCATTAAATTTATGAAATATTTAATGTTAAAAAATGCAAATAAAAATTGCAAAATAAATATTTATGACATACGATTGCCAAATAGCAACCTTGTCCCAAAACATCCTTCTCCCAAAAATAGCGAAATAGTATCGTCGGATACCACGTGATGAAGGCGGAGCCAAGTGCCAACTCCTGGTAAACGAACTATAATTGTCTTGATATATTCACTAAGTTCATAGCCAAATTTTTAAATTGCAATAAAACAGCTATTTCTGAGCATCGCTGAATTTAAAATTCGACAAGGATTCTTAGAAAACATAGATTTTTTTTTAAGTAAAGATAATTTAGTTAAATAAAAGCAATCGTTCAATTGAAGTACAAAGTACATAATAAGGAAGCGTCCATGGTAATGTAAGATGACATTTCTGGCCATGGGTTGCAATTCTTAATCCTTTCGATGTACCATGCTTTTTTTCAAGTTCAAATGCTGTAATGAACCCCCATGTATTTTAGAAAGTTGTTTTTAATTAAATGTACTTAAAATGACAATGTAAAAATAATTATTATAACTTATTGAGGCGTTATCATTAGATTAATAATAGCATTTTAATTAAAATTTTATGGTTTTACGTTTTAGAACCATTTACTAATAAATTACATAATTGTCTATGTACCTCATTAATTGTTCAAACACTCTCAGAGACTAGCATTCCATTTGATTTAACTTATGATTACGTTGCGCAAGAATGGAATATGCTTCTGAATTCAATAAGAAAATTTTAGCTTTCTGCAATCGAAACAATTGATTAATGACCCCTAAAGAACAAGCCGTATCACCAAAAACTTTATTGTGCAGAACTGGCTTAACTTTAGGAGCAATTCAAAGCAAGACTTCCAAGCTTTCCATTTCTCTACAATTAATCACAGCTTGACCTACTTTCTATCGGTCTAAAAGCAATTGAAGGAGTTAGAAGAAAGACATCCAGTGAATTGTTTTTCCTAGCCAAACAGCCATTTAAGATCTCTACAATTCAGTATGAAAAATTCATTCTAAAGATTTTTTTGGTTGATTGGATTATTCTAAATCCTTTGAAATATATACAGTGCACCAAAAAGGAGACGAATAACTCTGAACTTTGGGTCCCTAACTATCTGATTTTCACATACTAGGATTCAATCTTAATGTCTCCAGGAGGTGACTTCAAATATTCTAATTAATAAATGCAGAAGACATTTTAAGTGTTGAAATCAGACACAAAAACGTACTTTCTCTGAATAAACATGCCATTTTTACGATGGGTTTGGATTTCTGATCCATATTATATTGGGGATAGTCGCAATCTGGGATATATGATCCCAATGGTTCAGCCAGGATAGAAGTTTGAACCCCGTAATGTTAATTTTACTGTTTGGGGTTTTCGCTATATTTCGATTACTTCTTAAACAAAATGAAAAATTGTGCTCAAAGCTATAAAACTTGTTTATCAAAAGATAATTCACAGAAAAAAATATTTTTGGTAAATATTTATTATTTTTTATTATTTAATTCTAATTTTGAATTATAAAGAATACAATTTATCACAAAGTTTTGAAGAATGTATTTTTACGTATCAAAATATAAAATATGAGCAAAAGTGGTTGAAAAGTGCCTGAGAAATCAAATTTCAAAAAAGTCAGGTTCTTAGAATTCGATTTCTCAGGAATTATTTGATCAATTTTTCTCATATTGTGCATTTTTCTATATCAAATTACAATCTTTCAAATGAGGTAGAAAATTGTAAACCTTACAGTTCATTTTTTTTTAAATAAAATAGTTAAAAACCACAAATATATACTAAACGTTATTTTTTGCATTGGATTCTATTTGGATAAACGATTTTTATAATTGTGTGTAATAATGTTTCAATTCGCTTAAAAAATTCTCAAGACATAGCGGGATACGCAAAAAGTAAAATTAATATCAACGGGCTCAAAATGTGGAACAAAAATAAAAAAATACTTAAATTTTTTATATAAAATAACTACTTTTTTTTCTAAAAATCACTAATTTAGTGAGGTTGTTTATAACCTTGATGAAATAGCACGTGCTTCATGCTAAATTCTTCACTTTTTTTGCATGATTTTTTGCATCAGCCCAATCAATAAGTAGTACTAGTGACTTGAGAATTACATAAAAATAGCTATCTCTTAGATATAAGCTGATTCGTTTTTGTTAATATTTAAAAAAAATAAGTAAATTGAAACAAAAATTAGAATTGTGTTTGAAAAGAAACTAAAGTAAAATATTTTCCAATTCGCCGAGTTACATTTTGTCTTCATGAAAATAATAAGCCTAAATAACTAAATATCGATTTTAACTATCAATCCAAACAGTGTTAGGCTCTAATTATTTAATTTGGGAGCATTAAATCTATGTCTCTCAGGTATAAACTAAAATCAGATTCTGAAATTGAATAAATCACAAATCAATTGAAAGAGAGATGGAATTTTGGCTGCAAATGAACTAAAGCTATTAAAGTCATATTTCAAGACTTTAAAAGCAACCTAAGATTTAAAACCTCAGACTCTGCAAAAAGTATTTAAATTAGAACGTAATTTTTTATTTGGAAAAGAATCTTAAAATAAAAACGCGCTTTAATTACTGATTTTTAAAGCTCCCCTCTCTTTATTTCAATAATTTTATCAAATTTTTTATTCCGTTAAATCTTAATTTTTTTTCATGCAAAATGTATGAAACTTTCTAACAATTACAAGAATGAACGCTTTAAAAGTAAAATTTGTTTGTAAAACCTTAAAAAAAGGATTTAGCTTTATATTACTAATAAAATTGAATTCACGGTATTTAATGCGCTAAGTGTCACAGGAATTTTTTTATGCTCAATTTTCACGGTATCGCTGTTAATAAATGGGGCAATATATAATCGCTGACATAAGATCTCTAAGTGAGTTAATTCCTTTTTTCCTTTTTGAAAGATTACTTCTTTTTAACTCAAATAAATTCCTTTCATTCTGAAGATTGTTTTGTTTTTTAAATCAATAATAATTGTAGAATTTAAAAATCATTTAGGAAAGTAAGAGGAAAAGAAATATTTATTATTAATAAACTACTTAAGTCACTTCATCTAAGTAGCAAAAAAAACACGTGTTTCTGGTAGCATATGATCAAGAAACCACTTTAGAATTAATTTAAAAAGTCAACTAAAATAAAATTATACTGAAAAGTACAGTTTTCGGTATCCTAACTGGGAAACCAGAATATTTAATCTCGCAAGTATCGTAGCCTTGTAATTTTGAACCCAATCCAGAAGACAAGGGAACTCCTGGATCGAGTATTGGGAGAAATTTGCTTTCGTGGAGGACTTTTTGATGGAGCTAACCCGCATTTGCGTGACATGGAGAGGAAGACCACGAGAACCTCCTACGGTTAGCCTGACGGCGAAGGGACTCTAACTTATGATCCGTCTACAACTGAGGATATTTCACGTCAGCGCTGTGGTCGGTGCTAGCCGGATTCGATTCGTATCGAACTGGCATCGCTGGATTCGGACCCGGTTCACCTCATTGGAAGGCAAACGCTCTATCCCCTGAGCCATCGCGGCATGTATCAGAAGGTTTGTCAGCAAGTAACGTTGTTAATTTAGATAAACTATAAGGCAATGTTTTCAAAATGATAATAACTTGTTGCAAAGCGTATTTCGGGGCAAAATTAGCAGGCGCCCGTGAAAATGTTAAGCTGAAATAATTAATCTGAAGAATAGCTATGTTATGCTGTTTTATAGATTTTCCAGATAGCACTGATGCCTGATGGGGAATTTTTTGAGTAGTTTAAAATTTGGAATAAGACACTTGTTTCTTAAGCAGATTGCAGTAAGCTCTTACACTTTTTTAAATCATTTTAATTCCGTTTTTTTTTTTAGTAATTTTTCAAACTGTAGTTCCTTTTTGGGACACCCAGATAATACTATAATAGATATATTTTTTGCTGATACTACTGGATTAAAGATTTTCAAAAATTCTTTTTTCCGAAACAGATATAGTCAATCGTTAAGAAATCAATATCTTAGGCACCATTAGGACAAAAACAAACCTAAATTGGTAATATTTTTTTCAGTTTAATTCGCTCGCTATGTTTGGAAAATACGCTTATATATTTACATGCATTAACATCCATGCCATTTAGAAAAGTTAGACGATATTTGATGTTTCTGAAGAGACTAAATAAAATGAACTTCCATTATTTAAACAAGTAGATGTGTTAGCCTTTTTTATCAGTATATTGCATTAGAATTTTTAAACATTTTTGCGATATACTGAATTAAAATAATACTTAATAGTTAAAAAAAATTGTAATAACAAAAGGTGCTGAGCACTTACGGGCTAATACTTTTATTGCGTTGCAAATATTCTCGAATTAATTTATTTATGTATAAAAAGAAAATATGTTTAAAATTTTAAAATGAATTAAAAAAGAGGTCTTCTTAGGTTAAAAACAGAAAATGTGGCTAAATCTTTTGCTAAAACTATATTTTAAAAGAATGATTTTTCTTCGCATTTTTGTACTATATTATGAAACGTTTACAAAAGATTCATATTTCTTTATTAAATACTTATTGAAAGGTGAAGTCGGAGCAGTAAATTTATAACTTTGCAATTCAATAATTCAATAATTATAATTTTGAATAAAAAAAAATGAAACATGAAAATGATTAAAGTAAAAAGAAAGAAAATCGACTAAACTTACTTGTGCTTCCTAACTGATTTATAATTATGTTTTTTTTTTTTCAATAGCGGTATAACAAGTGCTTTAATATTTTTGCTTTAAACAAGTGGTAAGCGCTTACTAAAGTTAAGAAAGTAAGAAAAAATATCGCTTTACAATAATTAACTGTTTTCGTACTTTAAACATCTTTTAAAATAAACCGAAAAAAATCCTTTTTGTAATCCTTTGCTTAAAGTAAAATCTGATAATGACATGTTTTTAAAGTGCATCGATCTTTGAACTAATTAATTAGGTTTTGAAAGTAAAAACCATCTTTTCTGTTACGAATACACAACTTTTCTGATCAAGCATGTAGTTTCTTAAGCCTAATTATTTGTTTGATTTTTTTTCTGATTCTTTTACTAAAACTAAATTCTAACTTTTGAAATTGTATTGGCTTGTGTTTATTGGTCTTTTTATAAATATGCATAATTATTTGCTGATAATTATTCTTGGCATTGATTTGAACTTAAAATACATAACAAAATGTTATTTGAAAATTAAATAATTTCACTACATCGGCATTACATCCTTAGCTTTTCTCATCTTTTTCTTCAGACGTTTGATTGACTTAAAACTATTTTAAAAATAATAGCAATAATTTTTTCAAAAATTAATATCTGCAAGTTAATAATAATCTTTCTCACGTAGCCTTGAAAAAGCATACGAAAAAATAGATGTTTCCATGTGTATTCATGTATTTTATTCGAAAAATAGACAGGTGAAAAACATATGGGATACATTATCTACTTTAAAAAGCATCACTAATAATATTTTAAAACATGCATACTTTTCTTTCCAAACGTTTATAAAAATATCGAAACTTGGCATTATATGATAGTGTTATGTAATAAAATTGACATAATTGTATGATTGACGGAGTTATACGATAGCATAATTATGCGACGAAAGTTATATTTTATTTTTATGTTTGCAAAATGAAAGAAGCTAAAAACACTTTTATTATTGTGTAATAAATAATAAAATTTCAATTTAGTTATTATATTTTTTACAGTTATAATTCTAACTGCACACTTTAAAAAACTATACTCATCAGTAAAAAGTAAAAATAAATAAATGGAATACTTCTGATATTTTATTTAAACAATCAGCAAGTAAAAGATAAAGTATCTGGCGTACATTTTAGGAGGAAATTTCCTCAAAGTGACGAGAGTTGGCTGTTAATTTATGCTACGATTGAAATGAAAGCCTAATGCTCGTAATTGCATAGATCTTCAGCAAAATTAGTAGAGCGAAACATTAAGCTATACGGACAGCTCATTAAAGCTTCCAAACTCAATTAGGAGGCTCACGCTTTGTTCCATAGCTTTTGAAGCATGAGGCTACGGACACATATGTCCTGGATATGATCCCGACAGGCATCTAAAAACATATCTCTTGCACTACCTTTACATCTGTGAGACGCATAACGAACACGGTACGATCTATATTGAAATGACTCCTCGATAGATGGCAGCACTAAACAACTTCACCGCGTTCTTTGATTCAACGAGCAAAACCTGCGTCTGAAATCACGAGAAGGATTGAACTGAAAATAAATTTATGAGTATAATGATAATACGGTCAGTACTCACATATTTTATCAGAAAAAAATACGGAAGGATAATTTTTATACATATGATATCCTATGGGCATAGTTTTTTTTTTAGACTGTCAGTTACTGAAACATTTTTTGCCAACAACTGCCCGTAATATAGAAGTAAAATTTTTTGCAGTGTGAATAACCCTCTTAAATTGACGACGTTAATAACATTTCAAAACATGCACACACTTTTTTCCTAAATTTTTAAATAAATATCGGAACTTGACTTAGAAATTTTATTTTATTTTATAACAGTCATTGAACAGCCGACCCAATTGCGAGTTTATGACTACCAATGTTCGACTCCGTAGTCTTATAATTTTGAACCCAATTCAGAAGACTCCTCTATACAGAAGAACTTCTGGATCAAGTATTGAGAGAAATTTGCCTTCGTGGATGACTTTTTGATGGAACTTGCCTTCTTTTACGTTACATAGAGAGGAAAACCACGAAAATCTCCCTTGGATAGCTCGACGGCAAGGGGACTCGAAACCGTGATCCATCTACCACTGAGGATATTCTACGCTAGCACTGTGGTCGGTGCGAGCCGGGTGCGAAGTTCGTATCTACCAACAATCGTTGGAATTCGAACCTGGTAACATGATTTTGATGAGAGCTTTCCATACACTAAGCCACTACGATTCTGATGTAGATATTAAAAAAAAATTGATTCGAAAAATGTAAAAAACTTTTTGTCAAACAAAAGGAGTTAAAAAAGAAAAACGCCTATTTTCGAGTCAGGCTTCAATTCCTTTCGTGGAAGACTTCCATGAATAAATCTATCTTCTCTACATTTGGAATAAAATATAAACAGAGGAAAACAACGACATGAAAGTGCATGGTTTTTAAGTTTGGTGTTCCCCATCAAAGTGACAGGAATGCCAGCTGAAGTCTTCGGTTACATTTGTAAAATAGAATTCGCTTTCCTTCTAAAAATAAATTTTTCTGAAGAAATTGCGTCTTTTTTTAGCGAATGTATTGAATGACAACTTCAATGAACAAGGCATTTGTCTTGGTACGAGGCTATCTTATTCCTTTCACTTCCTTTCAAGACGTGATATATTGATTTTTCAGTAATAAATGTCTCATTTAGAAGACTATTTCTTCGGGATTGAATAAAACGTCGAACTGAAACCCTACGAATGGGAAATGATGAAGTGTCATTGAATAAATCGTCATACTTAAGTATTTCGAAACTTTGGAAATGAAATAATTTATTTAAATGGTGTAATTATTCTAATCGGTAAAAATTTTATAAAAAAGCATTTCCTAATGTCTTCCTTTTGCTATTCATCATCTCATTTCTCATTGTTCCCTTAAATAAAGTGAACAATAATTAAGAGAATAACGATTTTATATAAGTTTTAAAAACAAAATTTTTGTGGAGAGATATTTTTGAATAAAATTGAAATACTGCGAGTGTTTCCAACTTTGCTTGATTAGTAAAAGTATAAGTTGCTTTTATAGTGAAATTACTGTTGACAATATGAGAAGTGATGCTACAGAGGATAGCAGAACTTAACTTAGAATAGCATTCTAAGGATAGCAGTTTGATCATTGGTAGCTGCTTTAAGCTAACTCAGCTTCATAACATTAAGTACCAGATTGCCTAGGGTCCAAAGGCGGTAAATGCGTAATGATGTAAAAATGCCACTATTCTGTTGTTGGCCACAAAATTCCAGTGCCTTAGAGCTCAACAACACTCATTATACACAACGCTATGTAAAAAATGGATACTCAAATTTAACGAATCTTCCAGAGCTTTTGACAAAACCGTTACCTGGTATATGATCCGAGAAAAAAATTATATCAACGTGAAGAAATAACTGTCACCACTTCTTCGAGCAAACAAATTTTGTCAAAATTAAAGAAATATTTTGCCGTTCTATTTTTTTCAGGAAAAAAAACTCGTTACGCTAATGTATCGGAATTTTCTAATAATCATTTTATCATGGGCACTATATAGTTGAGTCAATGATATCCAAACAACACTAGGACAGATAAGATTTAGAGAAAAATTACACCAATGTCTGACGTGGGATTCGAATACAAGATCGAGGCCTCTTTGAGCACCATACAACCGGCCAACTTATTCCGACACTTTATTTTCGATCGATATCTTCATTCCAGTTGACAATCTCTCACAATACACTATAGAAGAGGTTTCAAGTAGAGAAAACATTTTCGTTCTATATTTGAGAGTTCATGTCGCTCAACAAATCAAGTGAATTTTGAGACGAAATGATTCTCAAAATTAACGAAACATAGTTCAAGGATTGCTGAATCGTCAAAAGTGTGAATTATCTTTATGAGACAGTTGGCGGGTGCAGAGCTTTTTTTTTACTTTTTAGTGGTTATGGTGGTTTCTATGAATAAACAATGCTCAATCTACCTTTTCGTCCACCCACCAATTACGTCCACCTCTTTAACGCCTTGTTTGGCTCCATTTTGTCTTTTTTACTACTTTAATTTTTCCAGACAATGCCTGTACGAAGTAGCGATAAGTTTAATGTGATATCAGTAAACATGCATTTTCCATAGCGAAGTCATACATTTGCAATTTCAGTAGAGTACTATTTCCTTATGCACTTTCCAATGCGTATTCCATAGAATAGTACTTTTCCATAGTCTGAGGCAGTTTTTCGCCTAGGGTGTTCATAAAAGTTTTGGCTCTATTATGTTTTGATCAATTATATCATGATAAAAATGTGGATAATAAAAGCTTCGCATTTAAGTATTATAATAAATGAGTTGTAAATTATGCATATTTATCTAAATGTCCATATATACATATACAAATCTAGGTTTATGTGTTGTTTGTTGTTGTTGACGTATGCCTGTTTAGGCAGAGGGAGTGCGATTGTTCTTGTTTTCCAGTGGCGCAGTCTATGGCCGAAAATTCGACTTCTGTCACATCATACGTCGCACCCGTTTATAGGGCGGACCCATTCATTCATCCACTGATCGTAATTTTGACCTGAATCAGAGAACAATTGATCTCCAATCCAGAACCTCCAGGGGTATTGATTTGTTATGGGAACAAGGAGGTATTTTGCGACTCGACAGATTTAGCGTGCATCAGTGACTTGACTACAGCCGGCGGGGTTCGAACCCACGAACTCTCGGATATGGACCCAGCGCTCTTCCGACCAGGCTATTCCGGCCTTTATGTGTTGTTTAATGCTTAAAGTAGAATTTCTTCATACTTTTAAACAAAATATGTCACTAAAAAGAATCAAAGTGTAATTAACTTTTAAATTTTAATCAATATTTTTTCGTTAGCTTAAAATAGCTGTAATAAAAACTATAACACTGGCAGTCAAATGCCAGTCAACTGTAACACCAACTATAACACTGCCAGTCAAATTTATAAGAAATAATTCAGTTTCAAAAATATCTACATAAACTGAATTTTTATAATTATACTTTCAAAATGTTACGAGCAATGCTACGAATTAAAATTATTTTTATATTAAAGAAAACATTGTTTACGTAAAATTCGCAGTACATTTAAAAACAGTAATTTATAAGCAGTCAGTTTATAAACGGTAGTTTTTGAATCATAAAATGCCTTGTCATACCTTAACAGTTTTGCCCAAATATGTTGTAAATGTAATATAATTATTGAGTTGTCACATAATTTCTCATCTCTTTACAAATGAAGCAATATGGCACAAAAAAATGAATCATAAGTTTAATGCCATAAATTTCAGTTGTTACCAACTGTCACTGAAAACTGTCAAGAGTTTTCAAGGAGTGCTCGAGCTTAAACACGTCAAACAGATTGCGAAAATCTTTTATCTCTGAGTTATTAACTTTTGTCACGGGAAAAGTTATGAATGGCTTAAGTTTTTCTTTTGTGTTTTTCATTTCTTCAGATTTGAGGAAACAATGTCATGTTCACTTACCTTGATAGATTGTTGTTGTATTATTTATTTTACCGCACAAATGTATGTAGAAATCAATGAGAAATTTATGTCATCCATTTAATTGAATGGGTAATTGTTTCAAGGTAGCAAGTGGTGGATGAACTGCCATGAACAAGTACTCTAATAGTGCTCTATTTTTTAGTAGAAAACCGATGTTTTCCTTTTATTTAGTATTAAAATCGACTTGTTATGTAGTGGTTCAAACAAAATGTCAAAACTGATGCTTGAATAGAAATAAAAAAAAAGCACTTGACTTACTAAAATTTATGTTTCTCTATCTTGACATAATTTTGACATTTCCTGTTAAAGCATAAAAAATTGTTTATTTCAGCTTACGAAAAAGGGTCAGTGCTTTGTAGCTAAACTTTCGTCTTTTTAAAAAAAAGTTTTGCTTGATATAAAGTTATAAAGAGGCAAAAACATATGAGTATTTTTGAGCACAGTCAGGTAAGTTAATGTAGCACTTCATTTTACAACCCATGCAGTGTTAGCAGTTAGCATAATTTTTAGCATAGAACAACTATGATGCCATAATAGGCAATACATATTTCCTAGCTTTAAAAATTTCTTTAATTTCATAAATATAATTTTTAAGCACTTTTAATCGAGTTTTAATTAATTGACCCAATCATTTAATTTTATTACACTTTATAAAAAGCAATATAAATATTTTAAAATGTTATTCTCTTCCTATTTTTTTCGAAAAAGGAATTTATTTATTATTTTTTATTAGAAATATAATTATAAGATACATCATTGCCATCATATATAAAAAAAATAAAGAAATGAGCTCCCTTTTAGGGATAAAGACATAATTCTAACATTAAGTAGATTTTCGTAAAATTAGTTAACGGTCGGACAGAGCACAATAACTAGCAAGTTAACAGTCGGTCATAAAACCTAATTAAAGATTATTAATGACAAAGAGATTAAAAATCATCATCCTGTAATTAAATATTTTAAAAATAGTCTTCTTTAGGTAAAAACGTTCACAATTGAATAACTTTTCATCGAATGATCGGATCTTCAAGCTCTAGGACTCAATCTTAATGGTTTGAGGGAGTGAGCTCAAACATACTAATTAATTAGCGCAGATGATATTTTAAGCTACGAAATAAGACGCAAAAACGTACTTTCTCTGAATATACATGCCCTTTTTTCAATGGTTTCGGATTTCTGATCCCCAAAGTATAGGGGGTAGCCGCAATCTAGGAAAGATGCTCCCCGTACTTTGATCAGGAGAGCGTTTCAAATTTTAGATCCCTAATGCTAATTTTACTTTTCGCGTATCTCACCATATATCAAAAATTGTTTTAGCGAATAGAATTTTTTTTTGTCATATAATTATAAAATTCGTTTATCCAAAAAAAATTCCACAGAAGAAATAAATTTTAGTTAATATTTATTATTTAATTTAATATTAGTGGAAACATTTCGAAATGTAAGGTGTACAATTTTTTATATAATTTTATATGGCAAAATACAAAATTCGAGGTAAAAAGGTGAGGTTATGAAAAGGTATATATATATATATATATATATATATATATATATATATATATAGGCAGAGCAAGCACGCTGTTATATTTCCTTATCTCACTTCGTCTCAGACTTCAGGCCCTCTCTCTTTGTGGTTTTGAGGGAGAAAGAAGGTCGTCGTGTAACAGTTGAGATTTCTCTTTTCTATTAGTTTCGTGTTTTATATTTAGATAGGTAATGGTTGAAAGTTAAGTGCTTCAGAAAGTTGAGATTAGCGAGGTATTTATTGAACAGTTTTCTAATAATCTTCCATACTCCTTTTTTTCTGAGTAAATGTATTTTACCAGCAAAATTAATTCAAAATAATCAGCTGAAATAAAAAAAGAGTTTGTAGTTGAAATTTTTTTTTTTTTTTTTTTTTGAAAGCAGAATGGAATAGAGAGTTAAAATATACAAATATACAATGTAAATAAACAAAGAAGGAAACAAATAACAATATCACCAAATTTTTGCCTACTTTATTTTAACACTGAAATTAAAAAAAAAGATGTACTACTAATGAATATATATATATATAATCATTACTTTATGATAAAGTTGCGTTCTTATTTGTTCAGATTTACACAGCTGATTTTAAAGATCAAATTTTGATTTTTGAATGGATTGAATAGAATAATTTGATTTATATGATGTTTTAAGAAAAAGGGGACCGTAATGTTCATGTATGATAAATAAAAAAAAGTGCAATTCCAAAAAGTGATATATTAACTTACCTATGAAATGTATACAATCGTCTTTTAAAAAAATTTCCTGTACAACCAAATGCAGCACAGTAAACCACCATATTTCAATATTTTTCACTTTCCGCACCAATTTTCTTTTATTGAAATAACAAGGAGAAGCGGAAGGTAGAAAATTTCCCTCTCATTTCACCCTCCTGTCACGTGGTTATATCCTCGGTGCAAAACAGTTACCCGGAAAAATTTATCAGCCTCTCTGATCTAGGCACATCACGTTATGTTACACGAAATTTATCATAAATTATTATAAATACGTTTTATATGTTATTAAAATTATCTCTAATTTATATATATTATTTTATGTGTAATAGTTATGAAAAGGTAAATATTTAAAGTCTTATAGTCGATTTGTATATTTTAAGCAAAAATGCAGATGATTGGAAATCATTTCATCTATGAAGGAAGTTAGGGTAAACTAACCAGTGAAGGAACACTTAAGCTTCACTTGCCTTTCAAAAAATCATATTAATTTCAAAATTCGTAATTTTAAATAAATGACAGTGTCAACAATGTTTGTTACTAATTGCAGATTATGAAAAAAAAAGTGTAGAGAACTTACATAATATAGTTTTAAAGTTTTGGAGGTTCAAATAACAAATAGTAAGAGTGCCAAGTGAAGGAACAGCTCTTACCAGTGAAGGAACACCCAGTAAAGGAACACTTAATTTGGGTTATTTTTAATGTTTTTTATGAATTTATAAGCCATACAAATATTTAAAAACAAGTCTATTCTTGAAATTATAACATATAAATACTTGGATAATGTTAACTTTTTTTCTTGTAATCATGAATTGAAAATTAAAGTTTCAACATATTAACACATACTGTTGATTCACTGGGAAATCTATGCCCAGTAAAGGAACCTACCTGTTCTCTCACTGGTCAGAAGCTGTTTTTCGTATTTTTAACATACTTTTGTTTCGGAACATCACTAAAGGTTCAAGAAAATTAAAGTTTATCTTTTATTTTCATTAACTTAGAAAAAAAAACAGTTACACTTGTTCCTTTACTGGTTTTTCATCGTTTGGTGATCCAGTGAATAAATACCCCCTTATCTCAGTACTTGATTATGCTACGATGCTTAAAAAAATAAAACGTAACTTCAATAACTATATTTTGAATTCTCTTTTTCACAGTGAGAAAAATAAAACTATTACATGCAATTAATTCCACTTCAAACATATAAATACAAACACTCACCTTATAATTTTTTCAACGAAACAAGGTGTTGCAGAGATAATAACAAATTCAAAAAATTTTCCAGAGAAGTCTATTTGACCAGATAATCCAAAACATTGATAGATAACTTCCTATTGTTTGCAGTAAGATATTGTTATAATCAGTCTAAAGAAAAACTTTCAAATTCTTATTTTTAATCAATATATATGAAATGTTGGTAGTGTTCCTTCACTGGTTGGTTTACCCTACATTCTGTTCCCATTAATTCACCTTTAAACACTCTGTGTTTTATATTATGCTACTTTAGTGCTTTACACAATTACAAATAAAGCACATTTATTAAGAAATGTAACATATTAACATATTAAGAAGTGTAATATACGAATTTGATACAACATATTATTATAATTTTTCTTATATTCGTGAATAACTAATTATAATATGTGACATAGTTTTGAAGATATAAATATGAAATTACTGCTTTCCATTTGTGATTGTCCTGTTTTCTTTTAACTTTACTCTATAGATGATTGGGTAGCAATTTATCAAACAAGAAAGTTACGTTACGTTTCCAATAATTTATGTCTAAGAGGTTATGCTTTACTCTAATATACGCTGTTTATCTAGACACATTACAAAATGTGACACAAAATTGATAATAAATTATTACAAATCTATCAAATAGCTGGTAATTAATTATCATAGCCTTGCATCAATTTGCCTTGAAGGGAATCAATTGAAATGATAAAACGTGCCATCACCTTCAAATGTTGGCAAACCGCATATCATTGAGCATTGGAGCGTTAATGTCAGAAGACAGCCCATCATTTCTAGGGCTCACGATAGCGTAATTGGGGAAGTCTTGAAGCTTTTCAATTACAGGCGTCTTTCTGATTAAGCCAGACTTAAAATTGAATGTGTTTAGATAGGTGTGAAATACGTTAAAGCTGAATAAAAGAAGCATTATGCAACCTTGTATTAAAAATCACAGGTGCTATAAATAGGTTTATCAACGAATCCGAACTGGGTTTTTTTTTGTGTGGGAGGTATGGAAAAAAAGAAAAGTATTAAAATTTGGTTTATAATTTATAGCAATAAAATAATATGTGGTTGGGTACAGAAAGTTTATTTTTTAGAAGTATTTAGTTTATATGCAAGGAACTCTATCTAATAATTGTCTCAAACTGATATTTTGTTACTGAATATTATTTAATTTTTAGGGAGTAATATAATAATATGAGTTATTCTTATTTTTTCGAATAAATGCGTTTTTCAGAATCTGAAATGTAATTATTTATAAAATCAAATTCCTTGCTTTTAAATTTTAGGCTACGTTTTATTTTAGCACCGAGGCTGAACAGTTTGTCCACATCAGTTTTGAATCTATCAATGTTCAATTCCGTTGCTCTCATATTTGAATGTGACACAGAAAATAAAAGAACTGTTGAATTGGGAGGAACCCTCCATTTTGGAGAACTTCTAGATAAAATTAATCCACACTTCGGTTACATGTAGCTAGAAAAACTAAACACTTCCCACTATAAACATGATGGAAAAGAGACTCTTCCTAAAGATTTATATACCACTATAAATATTATATTTTATGCCTGTACTGATGTAAAATATAAAAAGAGAGAATCTTGAATAAAGAATGGAGAATGGAATAAAAAATAAAATAAAGAATAGAATAAATAATGAATAGAGGATGCAATAAAAATAGAATAATGAATAGAGAATAGAATGAAGAATAGCATAAGGATTAGAATAAAGAACATAACAAAGAATAGAATAAAGAACATAATAAAGAATAGAATAAAGAACACAATAAAGAATAGAATAAAAAACACAATAAAGAATAGAATAAAGAACACAATAAAGAATAGAGAATATAATATAAGATTCAAATAAAAGATTTTAAGAATTTAAAAATATTGCATGTCTGCTACCTTTAGAGAATAGCAGGTTATCTTTTTTGTGTATTTGAAAGCGCAATTCTAGTTGTTTACGGCATCATTGTTGTCGGTATACCGCGTGCTTTCTATCGATATGCAGGGAATATCTTTAAAATGCTTAAACATCTGATGGAGAGCTGTTTTGGATGAGGGGATGGAGGGCTCGCATCTCGATGAAGTTGCCCAAGTTTAGATCCCTCAGATTACTGGTCAATACGAATTTCACGTCCAGCTCTCACGTCCTCTTGCCGTCATGGACAACCGTTTAAGCTTTTCGGGTTTTTTCATCTCCATATAACGCAAATGTAGGTTAGTTCCATCAAAGAGTCCTCCGCGAAGGTGAAATTACTGCCAATACATGACATAGGAGTTCCCTTGACTTTTGGAATGGGTTTAAACTACAAGGCTACGGAATGGAACATAGGGAGTCGTAATCTCAGAATTGGGTTGGCAGTTCAAGGACGTTTATATAAAAAAAAATATGTAATGGTGGCTGAGAATAAATTGAAATTGATTAGAGAATGCAGAGAGAAAAAAAAAGTGATTCGCTACATCGTTAAAGAAGTAGGAGACATAAACATATTTCCCAAAATATAGTTTAACCTTTCAGGAAAGCTATTGTTTAATTAAAGAAAAAAAAACAACAAACGCACTCTGAAGCTATGTAACGATCCCTAAGTATAACTGAAATAATTACCAGACCGACTAAATAACCTGAGATTTTGAAAAAAAGAAAGAAGAAGAACAGAAAACGATGGCAAAGTAGCAAATTTTTAATATTTGATACTGAAATTGATTTCTGCTATTATAAGTAATTGAAATAATTATTTTTAACAATAAAATTTTGGTAGAGTTTTTGTCCCACGCTATTATGAAACAAACTTTTTATAAAGATAAAGAGTTAAATACTTTTATAAATTAATTCTTCGTATAACATGATTATGTAATTACTTTTTTATGCTTAATTGTAAATACTGTTATAAATATTTAGTGGAAATATATATTAGAGTATAATAATTATTATAAAAATATTAGTCTATAATATAATAAACTTAAGAATTCATAATGTTTGTTTGCTCTTGTATAACGGAATGATTTGCAGCAGTAATTTATTAATAATTCAAATTACTCCTTCACAATGATTTTTAAGTAAAATAATTCATATAAAATTTAAACTTGTTTTTATAATTGAGAGATTATATTCTTATTTGTTTTTAATAGTTACAATTATGCAATGTAATTAAACGTTTTCTGTTTAGTTTTTTTTTCTTTTGATAGTGTATTGTATGAAGTTTACAACCATTAATGTAAATTACTGCACGCATTACAATGAGTTTTAAGTTAAATAATTTAATAAATAATAGTCAAATTTTTTTCAGTAAATTTCTGTGATAATAAAATAAAGAGTGCATACCCGTGGCTCTCTAAAACCTCCAGAGCTGTTTGTTTTATAGTTCTGAAATTTCGGCAGTGGCTAGTGGTTAAAGAAAATATTAGCCCTCTATCCTAAAATTTGCTCGAAAGTTTCATTTTGATCGTTCAGGGGAGTCGTTTGGAAAAATAGAATTTTCCTATTGGTTGAGTGTTAGCCATTGCTTTAAACTAGCTTGTAGGTGATTTTATTTTTTCAAACATTTAAAAGATATCATGAGTGATGCTTGCCAATTTATAGCTATATTTGTTTAAAAAAAGAGTGCAGGTCCTTTAATATTAAATTATTTTTCTATTCGCTGTGTCATATAAATTTAATATTCAATGCTAACGTGATAGCTTTCACAGACTACGTAACCAAATTAGTATTCCTAAAATTATCTTGAACCACGTGTTTATTTTGCTTATCTCATGTTTTTTTTAAAAACATTTTTCTATGAAAATAAACAATTTAAAATCAAAGGTATTTCAATCGAAAAAAAATAATTATGTATCAAGAGGATAAATTAAAGAAAAAGTGGTATGAATTCGTTTAAAATAGATGTAAGAAATCGCTATGCTACAATTGACATCAATGTTGCTTAATGAATTTAAAATTAATGCAGAAAAGGTACATGTTCTTTTAGGGGCACTATAGAATACCGCCATGCCATTATTAACGCAGGTGATGTTTAATAAAATTTGGAAATGATTGCTACTGGTATTATGATAATTAGAGCAGTTTTAATGAGGAATTCTGGCACTGATTTTTTGTAGTTTCAAAAAATATTTTTCCTGTGGTAGCAAAGACAGTGTAGTAATATTTTAATGAACTTTTTAAGGATTTGTTATTGAACCTCTTTATTTAAAAATATTTTTTCCATTATTTATATTTATACTAGATTCTTGTTTTAAAAAAATTACTTTTAATTGATTTTGATTACTACAACATTTAAATAATTTTGGACATGCCTATAACAAGCCTTCCTATCATTTTATTGCAATGTCAAGAGTTAATTAAATATGAATTAAATGTTTGTTTAGAACGCCATTTCGATTGACCTTTCACTGTCAGAAAAAACATCTCTTTAAAAAGCGTAGAAGCTGACAAATATGTATTTAGTTTCAAAATGATGCTCTTTTATAGACATAATTTTTTCATAGGTATTCATAACATACATAATATTATTATATTAAATGCTCCTTTGCCGATTGTTAGAATAAAAATATATTTTTAATTTATTTTTAAAAAAAAAACAGCTAAAAATGAAACAATTGATCATAAAAACTAGAAGTAGTGAAATCGGTGATGCTTTTGCGCATTTCTAGGAAAAAATAACATATCTTGTGCTTACATGGGCTATAAATTGGGAAAGAGACCTCGATTGAGCCCTACACTAAATTTCAGTGTTGGACTTTGGGTGAACTCAATATATTAGAGAATCTTTTCAAGAAGCAATGTTTACTCTTAAAGACAGAAATAGATGGGGAGAATGTTTGGGGCTTTAAGTGCTGAAAGGTATTAAGACTGTAAGTGAATATGTAGTTATAGTTAAGAATAACTATGGTAAATTACTCCATACTTCTCTGTATGCTTAAAGTAAAATAATAAATTAAATACTAAATAGAATTTATTCTGTATAAATGTTTAAATAAACTTGAATTCCTATCCAAAAAAATGTATTATAAACTGTTTTTTTTTAAAAAAATACTGAGCTATATCTGTTGTTGTAGCCTTTCTTAGTAATCATATAATATGTTTCGACTTATTCTAAACTATAAGTTAGATCATTTCTCATTCATACTGTAACCACAAAAAAATCCTACAAAAGAAAAAAAGAATGCCAGGAATAAATTTATATTATAGAATACTAGAAATGAATAAGGAACAATATTATATAGAATAAGGTAGTTAAAGGTAATTTTACATCTGAAAAAAAAATGCTAATGTGTTCCATCATTAATTTCAAGTAACACAAACTGGAGTTCGTTTTTAAAAAACTTCAAAATGGAAATATTTGAAACAGAAAACAAATATGTATTTAAATAAAGATATGTTCGGAAAAGAAAACTAAGGCATACAATTCGCTACTGAATCATTTATCTTATTTGCAATTCTTTAATTGGATCTCGCTTTTGCAGATCTCGGAGAGCTTGGTGAAATTAATTTCTTTGTTTCAACTTTACAATTGGATGCTTAGCAACAGGCGTAATTAATCTTAGCCGAAAAGGGTTCTTCTGTTTTAGAGGTCTTTCTATATTAATTAGAGGTTTAAAGTATGGAGTTTTTGCACCAAAGAAAAACTTTATCTGTTATGCCATGTTGTAGCTTTTTATTGCACTAAGAAAATTATGCTAATTACAGTCGCTTTTTTCATTTATTTTAGTAAAATATCTTTAAACCAATATATTGCTCGATTTAGTGATTACGTTTAAACTAATTTTTTGCTGTTTTTGTTGTTAAAGAAATTGAGTGTCGATGAATATTGTTACTAAAAATTATAGGTAAGACACCTAATATCTTTATTTAATCAAAAATGACTCTTTTTTAAAAAAATAAAAGTCTTTAAAAGAGAGAAGCAACGAAGATAATTGTCCAGATTCTAATATTGTCTAGAATCTCTAAACTGATATATTGCTCGATTTAATGACTTTGTTTAAACATATCTTTAGCTGTTTTTATTATTAAGGAAATTGAGTGTCGATGAATATTGCTACTGAAAAATTATATGTACGACACATAAAATCTTTATTTAAACAAAAAAAACTTTTTTTTATATGAAAGTCTTTAAGAGAGAGAAGCAACGAAGATAATTGCCCAGATTCTTCTGGTGGAATCTTAAAAAAGGATTTTTCGTTCAGTTTTCAAATTGAAATTTAAAATAATTAGGTGAGATTCAATTTATATTTCTTTTAAATTTTAAATTAACACATCGAACTCCAGTGTATACCAAAAATATAATGATACAAAAAAATGAACTGATACAAAAACTAAGGGTCATTAAATGATGCTGCCAAAGCCTCATAATAATATCACAAAGATTATCTTGACCAAACTCTTCAAATGATATTTCACTTAAGGAAAGGTTTAATTTTGCTTTAAATATTTATATAGTTTATCTATTCTTTTGAAGTTCAATGATCAATGTATTTTAAGCAATTGCTCTAAACATAAAATAAATGTAGAGCATTATATATAGAAAAAAAATATAAAAAGGAAAAGGGATTGTAATATTTTTGCATAAGATGAATTATTTAATTGAAAGGGCAATATTACTTACTGATAATGAAAAAATTATATTTTTTCTGGGAATTATTGTCAATGGTTACCACATTTATAAGCAATTAGTTTCATTAAAATCTATTTTTAAAAGTTTGTTTGAATATTTAATTTTATGAGCATGTAATATAGTACACTATGAAATGAAATATTTTATATTAAGTTGAAGGTTTTATATATTTCATTGTTAGAAATTAAAAAATGAAATATTGTATGTTAAGAATTTGAATATTGTGAAAATTCGTATATTGCATTATATGACGGGGTATGAAATTTCAGTTCTAAAGATACTAGCCAGAAGAAATATTCATTCGCCACTATTTAACCGTCATGCAAATTCTGAAAAATTTCAACAGATATATTATGAAGAACTTTTTGCTGACAAAAGTATGTAAAAACTTAAAAAGTAACGCATTTATAGAAATAATAATATTAAATCAAAATAAGGCTGTATTGAGCTTTCAAAGTGTGGAGAAGTAACAGTTTCGAAAGTGGAAAGTAAGGGTGACTTAGCATTTTTTTGCTTTAAATAGAAAAAAAAAATGCAACCGCGTGATATCAAAGTCTTATAAACGCTCTGTTATACTGATGCGCTACAATCAAAGTGATACTTGAATTCAACATTTTAAATATTGGAACTTACTCGTCAGCCTTAAATGTTAGATCGAAAATGGTGAGCTGGTGAGAGAAAATTTCACACTCTGTTGTAAATTATTTTATCAAAGATTTATCCACTCGTTGTTTTACTGATGAGCTATAATCAAAGCTTATATACTTGATTTCAGCATTTTAAATAATGAAACTTAATCATCAGCCTTAAATGCTTGATGAAAAATGTCGAGCTCTGGGAGAGGAAATTTCACACTCTGTTGTAATTTTTTTTGTCTAAAATTTATCCACTCGTTGTTTTACTGATGAGCTATAATCAAAGCGTATATACTTGAATTCAACATTTTAAATAATGAAACTTACTCATCAGCCTTAAATATTTGATGAAAAATGGCGAGCTCCGTGAGAGGAAATTTCACACTCAGTTGTAAATTATTTTATCAAAGATTTATCCACTCGTTGTTTTACTGATGAGCTATAATCAAAGTGTATATACTTGAATTCAACATTTTAAACAATGGAACTTAATCGTCAGCCTTAAATGTTTGATGAAAAACGGCGAGCTGGCGAGTGGAAATTTCGTACTCTGTTGTAAATTATTTTATCGAAGATTTATCCACGATCTGTTTTACTGATGAGCTATAATCAAAGTGTATATACTTGAATTCAATATTTTAAATAATGAAACTTACTCGTCAGCTTTAAATGCTTGATCAAAAATCGTGAGCTGGTGAGAGGAACTTTCACACTCTGTTGTAAATTATTTTATGTCTGAGTATTATGTTCCCCGCTTTGTAATTTTGAATTTTTAAACTGCTGCATGTAGAATTGGAAAATTGTATATTGCATTATTGAAAGTTATACATTGCATATTGGAATGCTGTTGCTGCATATGTAAAAACATATGTAGTGATTAAACTAAGTGCATTGCTTACTGAAACATTGTTCATTGCAAATTAGAATATTATATGATGTATAGTTTGCATTAATTTTGTTAATAGAGACTACGTATTAAGACATAACTATTGATTATAAACTAAAATCACTATATTTAGTACTAAAACGGGTTATTTACAGTATCATCAAAAAGATTTAAATATTTACGATGAAAAATGTTTTTACAAGTTCTTTTTTTTCAATTTTCCTCGTCAAAAATCATCATATATTTTCCCAAGACGTTTAATTTATTAATCAATTTTGACCTGAACGTTAAAAGGAAGGAAAACATTTTATTTTTCTTTTCTAATGAAAAACTCTTTTAATTCTTTAAGGCAATTAATTCTCTAATGAATGACGTTACTTAGCGGCGTGTATGTTTTGGCAGACAGTTTGAGGAATTATTTACGATACCTAAAAGAAAAAAAAATCTGGGAACTCTGTCTTAAGGTAATATATTAAGAGTCTTTTGTATCAAGCTTGTATACACATTTCGAGTTATTGATAAGAAAAAAAATCTTTTTGGCCATAAATATAATTTTTCAGAAGAATAAAAGCCCTAAGAAATAAGGTAAAAATTTGAGAGTCATTTGTTTCCCCTAATTTAACCCGTGTTATGCCTATGTTAGTAAAAGGTTTTACATTAGTTCCTAAAATTTCTTTTATTTTCCATTACTGCTTAATTATAATGAGAAACTTAAGACATGTAGGATGTTAATTAAATTTATTAAGGTAAAGTATTGGTCAAGAAAGATAATACGAGTTCCGAAAATTACTGTTTCGCAAACGCATAAATAACAAACGCCAAGGTGAATTATTACATTAACTTATTGTCATATGTAGCTTTGTTTTCCTAATGCCTTTATTAATTAACGTACAAACCAAGTTAGAAACGCTAATTTAAAAATATTACTTTTAAAGAACAAAACTGTATTGTTTTCTACTTACGTATTTAATAATCATTAGGGAAAATACAAAAGGTAATAATTCTTAGTTTTGGAATGAGTGGTATTCATAATAAATAGAGTTTCAAAAAATAAAGGAAATCTCATAACTCTATGAAATTAATAAAAATACGAAGAAGTTGCTTTATTTTACTTATTTTTATTTCTTTTGGTATTTCTTTATTGTCATTTCTAAAATAAGGATGAGCAAACACATTCCAAAAGTTTGATTAATGCTAAAGAGTGAATTCGTGTAAAAATAATTACGACGACTTGTTATTTTCAACAAAATATTTTTAACTTGACAAATCGGATAAATATTAATAGCGTAGCATATTTTTCAACAAGAAAAACTTTGCTTTACGTTCTTATTTTGCTTTTATGGTTTAAAATTTAAAAAACAAACAAATATTGGTCATATCGGAATATTAGGTTGGGGAGATACACTAAGGTGGTTTTATTAAATTGGAGATATTTGTTTTCATTGAATCCTCTGCTGCAATCTGTGAAAGGGTGTCATTTAGAGTAAAACTACTGCTTGAGAAGTTTCATCTCACAAAATAGTATTTAGACCCCAAAGTTTGAGTAAAACACAATTTTCTTCAAAAAATGAATTTTCTTCTAAAAGTTCATTGCACATTCTCTGCAATGAACTTCAAGCTGGTGGATGTATAAACACAAATTTGGACTAATTTTATAAATGCAGTTTTTATAATAAAAAGCTGTTTGTAAAACAAAGAGATTAATTGATTCAAGAGTTATTGTTATTATCTTATTTTTGATAATCCTCCAAGTGAAATATATAATTTGTAGAGCTGTGAAAGAAATGGCTCAATTATTAATGAGTTTGAAACTATGTAGGTAAAAAATATCATAACATTGTCGAAAGGAAATGATTTAATAACATAAAATTGTTTCTACAATTGTCTCTTTCAAAAATATATTTTTTAGAAGACCAAGCATATGGATTTCGTGTGATGAAGCGAGCTATACAAGAATAAATTGCCAAATTGATATAAATGCAGAGATGCCAACCTTCTCTAGATAGCGTATAAATATTTTGAGTGGTATTCTTGTAGTGGATGATTTTCGTTTCGGAATTCAATTCATATGATTTTTACTCACCACTAAATCTAAGGAATTCGAAAGCTTATGCGATACACTTCTTAGTTACAAAGCCGTGTTGTGTCTTCTGAAAAGCTGGCAAAATTAATTGAAATTCTGCAAATTTTTATCTGTAGTTCTCTACCTTTTCCTAAAATATTTCGTCGAATTCTGAGCTGCTGGCATTTCTGTAAATGGTATAAATTATTGCAATTTATTAATTATTTCCTTTTTATCTAAAAAAAAATTTAGACGTTTCATTGAAAACAAAAACATAGTGTAGTAGATGTCACATTTGAGAGAGGGTTGCAGAAATTTTGTCTCTTTTGGTTTTGCTTTGTTGTCGCGTATCTTCCTTCTCTCAGTAATATTAAAAAAAAAATGTCAGATGTTTGTTTGGAGATATTCATATCGAAATATTAAAAGAAACTGAAAATAGAAAAAAAAATTAAAATAGAGAAATAACATTCAATATCTCTTTTAGTTGCCATTTCACAAATACTTTTTCTAGTTCCAACCAGCGAAAGAAAATGCAAATGAGTGCTTCAGGGATAAGTTATACAAAATCTCTAAATACTGTTACTTCATAATTTTATTTTACTTTGTTAATTACAATGATAACACTGCTCATACGCAGAAGTTTTTTAAGCTTTTTACAATATTCTTTGCTTTTTTTCTTCGCAATTAAATAAAAAGAAAAAGCATGCATATTTTTAAATTTTTTTATTTTAGATTGTTTCAGCTTTGAAAGTAATTTAAAGCCATTTGATGGACATAATAAGCCATTTGATGGACAACTTTTATGTAGTTTATTCTAAATCAAGCGCCAAGTGAAATTTTTTTTTTAATGGCGGGTACTTGGAACTATTGTCTATTGGCCACAGAAAGTGCCAGAACTGCTAACTCTCTTTTCGTTACCCAGTGGGCACCTGCGGCGAAGTCACGGCTGTGGAGCAGCGTCGCCCACGTCACACAACCACAAACCCGTTTATAGGGCGCCTCACATTCACACATTCACCCACAAAGGAGAAAGGACATAGAACACAGATAGAAAGAGAGAAACATCCATGCCTTGCCCGGGATTCGAACCCAGAACCTTTCTGATTCAAGGACAGTTTCCTGCTCCCTACACAGGCCAGTCGGCAAATTGTAAATTAAGGGGGGCAAAAATGCTCTTAATGCCAGAAATTTTAATTTTCCTTTTTTTGAGAAAGTAAAGATATCTTCAAAGTAAATTAAAAATTGCATTAATCTTAAAAACTCTTTACTATGAATGTAGGGACATTCAAAACAGACTAAGAAAAGAAATTATAGTCAGAACTACCAGACTATGGAAAAATTTACCGTTATCGAGTTTTTAGCTACATGAGAACTCCAAAAAGCTGTCGATAATTTCTACCGAAGCGTTTAATTATGATTTTGGTAAAATTTACTAAAAATTACTTAAAAATAATTTTAATAATTTTGGTAGAACGAAATATGGCTTTAATATTTGCGTTAAAATTTGAATATTTGGAGAAATTAATTTACCAAATATTAATTTCGTCATGATACCTTAGGAAATGGGGTTATAAATCATTTGTTCGGCTGAATTTACTGTTACTGTACTACGTTAACCAGTATTTTTGGTACCGTTGCCATTTGAACGAAAACGTTTCTAAATGAATGGTTTAAATAGTGTATATTTTATTTTAATTAACAAGAATTACGTTTTTCCTTCTTACCAGAAATCTTATTACCATATAATACGGTAATTTTACCATAATTTTTACTACTCAAGCATACATTACATACTCAAGCATTAACTTCACTCTAAAAAAAAGTTTCTTAAAATCAATCAAAAATGTGTTAAAATAGCTCTGAAATTAATATAGTTAACATATAATTTAAAACCCCTTTCATTCGAAATTGATAGCGCAGATGCACATTTATGTGCATGTGTTGCCCAAAAGTGATGTGGAGGAAGAAATGTGCGAGAGATGTTTTTTAGCATTCAAAATTTTTTTGCCTAAAAATTTCTTCAAACTATTTATATGTAGTGGTGTGCAAAATTAATTGAACTGAAATTTATTAAAATATTACCACTAGTAATGTTATTTTCTGGAGCAACTATAATTTCGTTGTAGTTGGCCCGTAATTATGAAATATCTTTAATAGACAAAAATATTAAAATTTTTTCAAGGATGCAAAAAAGTCTACACAATAAAATATTACGGAACAAATTACGATATAAAGTTCCAGCTGTTTGGGTGCATCATCCTTAATATCCATTTCACAGTAAAATTTTACCACAAAATATAATACCTACATTTTTAATTTATTAATATTAAATTAATGAAAGTTATTCAATGATTCAGTACAGCAAATATTGTTGTAAAAATTACGGCTTATTCAGATTTCTTGTTTCATAACATGTTTCAATTAAAAAGAATATAATGGTAAAAAGTCCCGACGCACTAAATGCCAGAAATTTAATCGCAATTTCATACAGAATATTTTACAGTGTACTTCCCAAAAAATATTTTTATTGAAATATAAACAAACACAAAACGCATTCAATAACTAATTTTAAGTAGTTTTGGGGAGAAACTATTCATTTAATGGTCAAAATGCCGAATTCGATATTTACTGCTACGAGTATTTGCCTCTCCCTGTTGATGTTACGTCAAGTAGTATGTTTCACAAATATGCTAATGAGTTCATCTAATGTCACAACTGACGACACAAATGATATAACAGAGATAAACTCTACAAATCACATGATCTTTGAGTAACAGAATAGCTCTTAAAATGTCAGCACTTTCTACACAAGTAATTAAACTATGCTACTGTAATTTATTTAATGGAAGAACTGCTTTTCAGAAGGAATATTTTCATAATTTTTGAAGACGTAGGGTGTATAAATTACTCAAGTTAAATTTAATGTCCTTTCTTTAAAAAGATTTTACAAGATCGCGATATCATTTGGATTTATTTTAAGGAAGAAAATGTTAAACTTGATCTAAGAACAAGTTTAAGATTGTACACTGTTTTTTTTTAAACGTCAGATATTCTTTTTATTAAATCTTTTTAGATGTATTATAAATAAACTTAATGACATGTGTGCATTACCAACGCTTCCTATAACTGAAAGCCTCCACACGGTTTTTTATAGGTAGTCCGATCAGACCACTGTGAAGGATATCCACTTTCCGAACGAGTCATTTAATACAGAATATAGTTAAAATAGGAAAGTGGTAGCAAATGCATGATTAAAAATTTCTTTTATTTATTTATATTATTGGTTTGCCTTATTCACTTGTTAACCACTACAGATTCAATTCTCAAATATATATATGATGAATTTATCTCAATTACTTTTGTAAAAGGTTTTGGGTTCATGCACACAACTGTTTCACTTTTTAAACAGTCTGCGCGGACTACTTATAAAAGACCGTGTGGAGGCTTCTTGATGTAGGAGGTGATGGCCTTACTTATATACTCCACTCTAACTACGGAATTTCCATAGTTTCAAAAATTGTTTTTCCTTAAAGTTGCAAAAGTTAATATACTTATATTTAAATAAAAGATATTTAGAAAAAAAAAATGTTCATCATTTTTTGTAAATCATTAGCCTGTTTAGCGTTTAAATATTTCTGCTTTAGTTTAATCGGTGTCTTCTGTGAAAAAAAAATTCACACGAATTTCAAACAATGCTGGTTATTTTTAAGATAAAAAAAAAACGTGACCATTGCCCATAAGAAAATTGCAAATTTTTGTCTTTTTCGTCTTCTCAAAGATGATATATTATTCAAGTTAATTGTATTGAAATTATTATGCATTACACAATAAGCATAAATATTTTTAGAGATGTTTCTCTTTTAAATGTACTGTTTGCATTATATAAAAGAGAACACTTTAATAACTTTTGATTTATGGATAGCTTTTCAAGTTTTAAGATGTAATCTAAATGACTTCATGGAATAACCTTACATATGCTCAAATACTTGTGTAGACGAAAGTTTAGATTACGAAAGCATACACGAAGAGTAGCGTTCTCAGACAAAAAATATCTTTTTGGGGGCATTTGACTCAAAATATGTAGGAAAGCCACTATCTAAAAATTATGATCTCAATAGTTTACGCTGGAAGAGGATCTCAATAGTATCGGTAATGAATAGTAATTTCTTCGTATTTCTGTTTATCTCTAAGCAAATAAGATTGTAGAATAGTTTTGAGTAAAGTGAATATCAAGCAAATAATTTTTGAGAAAAGCAAATACTTTTGTCAAACAAAAATTATAATTAACTATTATTTTTTATTATTTATACTAATATTAGCCAATAACTGTTCAATTTACACGACATAAAAATTTTTACATTATTTTTCTCTATGTAACTTTAACTGACAAGATTTAAACTTTGAAACAAATCGCTCAAATTGCTTTTCAGAAACGAAGATTTAAAAATACTTCGTTTTCTTCTTATACTGGTCAGCGTGAAAAAAGGGAAAATATATTCAGATTATAAACAGTTTAAGTTATTGGGATTGTAGTTTCAAATTTGCACCTACCCCTTTATATTTATTTAAACTGTAATCCGAATCCGTTCAAAAAAGGTATTTTAATTCAAAGAAAGAACATTCTTTGTTTCTGATTTCGAAACTTAAAATTATCGGTCGCATATTTAAGGACAGTCCCTCGAATCATTCAGATTCCCGTATTAGTGAGAATCTGAGTACGGTATCAAAGGTTATTGTTTTCTTTTTTTATTTGTTTAAACTATCATTAAAAGAAATAATTAAAAACTACTGATATTTACTAAAATTATTTTTTGCAAGAAATTATCTATGGATAAAGAAATTTAATAATCATGTTCAAATATTTTTTCAATTCGCTTAAAAAGTTCTCGAAATAAGGCACAGTACGCAAAAAGTAAAATTAGCATCAAGGGAATCAAATTTTGAACCGCTTCACTAACTCAACTATTGAGACTATATTTACCCTACCGGCTATATTTTAGGAGCCCGTACATCATAGCAACTACTCCCTATATTTTAGGGGTCAGAAATCTGAATCCGTCGACAAAAAGGTAGGCTTATTCAAAGAAAGCATGTGTTTGAGTCTGATATGGTAACTTATGGTAATATCGTCTGCTCTAATTAATTAGCATATTTGAAGTCCACCCTCGAACCATTAAGATCGAGTTCTAGAACGTGAAAATCCAATCAGGGTGGTCCGTACAGGGTGTATTTTACAACTACAAAATTTAGTTTAATAAGAAACTGTAACAGTCAATTTTGCAGACAACTTTGAGCTTACATTTACATTTTAACTATTTATTTTGGCAGCTATGTAACTAAACTCTCGAATTAAATCAAATAGAAATAAGCAATATAAGCTGAAATGTAAATAATGATTTTTTTTAGAAATTAAAATAACTTTATTTACTAATCAAAATAATAAATTTTCATAAAGTAATTCAGTACTTCAAGCTATGAAAAATCCAGCACTATGTCGAAAAATATTTAAATTGAGACATTAAATTAGCTATCAATAAATTTTAAATTCATTTTAAAATTTTGAAACTTGCAAGAGATCATATATGACGCAGGTAAAGTGTGAATTATTGTTACCTAGATTGAATATGTATAATTTTTAATTTAATCACAAAATGTGAAACAAAATCTGGTTTTGATAATGCGTGCTACATAATTTTTATATATAAATGTTATTATACATATAAGTTACCTTTTCTTTTTCTGCATAAAAAAATAAAATGTAGCTATATTAAAGGAGCATTATTAATTATTGAGAAATTAACGAGATACAAAACGGATGAAAATTGAGGAAAATAAAATAAAAGCAACTTGATCTATCGAAAATCATAATTTTATTTTTAAATTTGCTATTTACACATTCTTATAAAGTAAACCGTGAATACAAATTTAATCTTAATCTTTGCATTATGCATTAAACATATGACGTCATTTAATATAATTTAAACTCCATATTAATTAAAGGGTTTTTTTTAAAAATAATGATTAAAACATAATATTTCAAAACAAATTTTTCTGCATGCAATTTTGAATTATTCAAAAGTTTAAAGATTGTTAGAATGATTCAATGATAATGTATAACTACAAAGAGTTTTGATAACAATTATTAGATAAATAATAATCATGAAATATTTTAAACAAAAGCTTAGAAGCAGATACTGTATAACAGTAAAATTAATTATTACTCGAATTCGTTGATCATTCTTTTTAATCCCAACTAAGCTTTCAGAATTACTTTATTTTGTAACTAAATTTATTCGATTCTCTAGAATATGAATGAGCTAAATTGTATTACAAAGATGAATTACCTGCTGTCTCAAATGTAGCGAGTAATTACCGCTTTGGAACTTATTCTTTGTTAATCCTTATAATTGAATATGAATTTTTAAAAACAAGTCATAATTATTGTCATTTCACAGGAGGTATTATTGTTATATTTATTAAGATGAAAGTCCATTACTGTTACAAATAATGACGGTTCTCAATAAGATAATCAGTTAACATAAGCATGAATTATAGGATTAAAACTGACTGCTAAATTTAATGGAAAAGATACATTTAAATTCAGATTATTTCTCAAAACAAACTGAAAATGCTTATAAATGTTAATGTGAACCCCGTATTTCGATATATATATATATATATATATATATATATATATATATATATATATATATATATATATATATATATATATATATATATATATATATATATATATATATATATATATATATATATATATATAAAATCGTAAAAATGGATTTAACGGTAAGAAGTACAGGCAACCTGAGTGCTTCTACTTTTATCGTAATTAGACACGGATTTTTTTGCAAAGTGATTAAACCTGTTTCCTTGTGTGCAAACTTCTTAAACATTTAACTTTTGAATTTAAATATTTTCCTGAAAAGCTGTGAGGATTTCTTTTTATACTTAACTGCTGTTAGCATTTAAATAAGCCCTAAGTTGAACTTAGAGTATGTTCTTGGCAAAAAAAAATTGACGCAATAGAATATCTATCATAACAATTACAGTAAATAGATGTTCGAAATTTTGACTTTGACTCTTAAAAAAGGTTTTATTTGAGTAAAATAGAGATTGACAAATATTTGTTTGGGAATAATGTTATTTAGTACAGTCTCAAATCATACTTACTTTCATTTGTTTTTTGCCGTAAATTTAAACCTGTTTATTGAAGTATTTAAACTGAAGTATTTAAATTGTAGTATTCTTAACTTTTGTTCTTCTTAATTTCTCCAAACTCCGGCTTTTTTATACCAAAATTAAACCGATTCTTTGAAAGGACGTTCTAAATAAGAACATATATTTAATTCGTGCTTTTAAGAAAAAAAATACATAATTTCTTTTACTTTTTCATCAAAATTTAAAAAAAAAACAGTTATCATTACGTTTATTATAAATTTATAAAGAAGACATGGTTTTCAAACTATGCTTATTTGGTTTTTAGATCGTTTACATTATAATGCATTATTGTAGTTACATAAAATTTAATTATTTACTTACACATTGAGAAAAAATATGGTAAAAGCTACCACAATATGGTAAAAGGAAACGTATTTTAGGCTGTATGGGAACATTAAAAACCTCAGTAATTTTCATTGAAGAACTTTTGGTTTTGATTTTGGTAAAATTAAAAAACAATCTGATTTTATAATAAGTGATAAAATTTGGTAAATTTGGTAATTTTAACATGCTACGTTAAAGCATGACATAAAAATCCATTTATTTGGTTAAAATTAAAACAGTACGGTAAGTTTTCTAGAATTTGTTTTTCTGTGTAGGTTAAATAGCGCACGTATGTGACTTTTCCTTGCTTAACTTAATTAAAAAAACTAATATACGAACTAGGAACTATGCAACTCAAAAGAAATTTATGTTTAATAGAAGAAAGAAAATAAAACGATTGCTATTTTCAGATTGTCAGATTGCAAAGTCAATTATAAGGTTATGTTCAAACAAAATCTTTTTATTGATACGGGATGAAACTGACTAAAAGTTAAATTGAAGTCTGAAAAATGTGTTTCAGTAGTTTGAACTTAAGTGTCTTGCAAATGTTGCATCGAACTAAGTTTTAAATCTATTTGCCCATTTCACACAATGTACGGAAATAATATTTCATTGAATTTTAGTTAAAGGATAACCAAATACCTTAGTAAGCGAAATATTTTCAAATTTAAATCTTCATTAGATTCCAAAACAATAAATAGGAGAAGACGGGGTAAAGAGGTGTTCTAGTTTAATACATATTTTATCTCTAGAACAGCCGAATTTAAAACCGCCATTCGGGGTCAATTTGAGTCTCATGAGAAATTGATGCTATTTATTATAAATATGCTTTTAATTATAAATAATATTTGAAATACGAAATTTAGAGATTAATATCTATCTATCTATCTATATATATAGATATGAAATATATATATATATATATATATATATATATATATATATATATATATATATATATAAATATATATATATATATATATATATATATATATATATATATATATATATATATATATATATATATATATATATATATATATATATATATATATATACAACTGTTGTTTGTTATTTTTTACTTATTATTTCCCCCCCTTTTTCATATGTCTTTTATTTTTCTTTGTTTTATTCTTCGTTGAACTTATATATATATATATATATATATATATATATATATATATATATATATATATATATATATATATATATATATATATATATATATATATATATATATATATATATATATATATATATATATATATATATATATATATATATATATATATATATATATATATATTGCACTAAAGACCAATATTATATCATAATTTAAAAAAAACAAGCAGACAAGCAATATAAACACTAGAAATGCAATCTAATCATTAATAATATACTATTCCATTATTCAAAATAAAATATTTAGATTACTACTCATATCTAATATTACTAAAATATTTAATAATAACATTGAAAAAGAAACAAAAATGAGAGAAAAAAAATATATCTACAGTAAATCCTTTCCATTTGCCACACTTTTCTCCTTTGACCTTCATCTATTTTTCTTTGACGAGAGACACAAAACATATCATTTTTTTTTCTTCTTTCGCGCACTTAAATGGTAGCAATTCATGAATAAGATTCGCGCACATTCTTTGTTGTTTTCACAACTTGAGCACTCACAACTTGAGGATCACTCGGTGTCGAATCACTACCATGGTTGATGTTTCTTCATACTTAGAGGCACTATGGAACTGTAGGGTCATCGGATGAGATACTTTCACTGGTTTAAGTACATCAGCATTTCAGGCTCGACGAGGTACAAGTAGTACGGGTGGAAATCGCCCTTCCTTCCTTCCTTCCTTCAACGTTTTTTTCACTGCCGATTTTTTTCTCCTCCGGGGGTGATGGAAAATTTCCACGAAGCAGTCAAAATGGGTAAACTTCCTCCACAAGTATTAATCCTTTCGTCTTGTAATAACAGGGTTCCAACCCTGTTATCAGTGTTGTATTTAGCTTGAAATAAGTGCAGTCTTAAGCCATCAGATGTTCTAAACAGGTTTATTTAAATATAGGCTGGTATTGCTAACAATTCACGCCCAAACTCCCTATGGGAGGGGAATGGACAAGACTTCTGACAATTCCTGAACAGCTTATCAGGATCAAATCATGATGAAAGGACACGCAAAACTATGCGTTCTTACGTTTTATACCAACATAGATTTGAGGTAAAAAGGCACCTTCGTACATTCCTTGTATCCTTAAGCATTAAGGAAAATCATTTCTGCTTCCTTATATGGAAGTGAAAAAGGGAACGATTCTAAAAATAACTCTTCCCTTGATATATAAATCTATTTATATTTCAATGGTATGTTTTCAGCCTTGAATTCCCAAAATAGAATCTCTCTACGCTTATTCTCTAACAAAGACATTTTATGAAAACGAAAGAGATTTAATTCTTTTATTAATACATAAGTATTTACTTTTTGTATTACATATATATATAATATATATATATATATATATATATATATATATATATATATATATATATATATATATATATATATATATATATATATATATATATATATATATATATATATATATATATATATATATATATATATATATATATACAGAGAGAGAGAGATAGATAGATATTTGAAAAATAGATTATAAAATTTTAGTACCCTTGTGTTAAAACCTTTATTAGCTTAGTAATTTCTTTCTTTAAAAACTAATTATATAATGTTAATATGCTTTGTAATAATATTTATTTTCACATTTTCCTCATTGTCTACATCTGGTATGCTTTAAAGTATTAAAATGAAATAAAAATTAAATTTGTTTTGAGAAATAAGACTCTTATTTATGAACGTAAAATTTTATATAATTCTTGATGCTTGGATGTTGAAATACATAAGGAAATATTTCAATGAACTAACTATTCTAGATTTTTCAGTTTATAATTCTTTTTTAAAGACAAGCTATTATGGGTTCAGGCTATAGAATCTCGTCACTCCGAAGCAAACATGCATACAATGTTGAGAATAAAGTTTATAGTTATAAAATTTTGCTTACTTTCACATATAGTTAGGAAAATACTGTGAAATTAAATTTTATTTACGCTTGTGAGCAGCTGCTATTCATTTATTCTTTCAGATGTCTTAGAGTTTATAATATATTCATTAGTTTATATGTTAGATCTCACAAAAATATTCACGCCTTGCTTTTATAAAATTTTTGTTTAAAGCGAGCTTTTGTTGGTATTACATAACTGTCTACTCTATGTCTTAAAATGTCATTGAACTTTGTTTGTTTTAATGTAGCATTTTGATTCACTTATGGAGATTTTTTTATTTTTCAGTTATAGATGTAACCGAAAAATGTTATAAATTCTAAAAGCATGGCTTTAACGGCTGTATTTTGTTTTTATTAATAATATCCCACGATTACTTATAATAAACGATTAATAAAATTATCCATAACTTATATATTTTGCTAAAGAAAAAGATATTTGAAATTGAGGAGATTAAACCTTCCTGAGTTAAAAAAATCGTAACTTGATGAAAATCCATTTAAGATGGCCAAAAGTTTTGATTTCTGTTTTAACCTGTTTTTATATGAGCTTCACTTCATGCTAAATTTGAAAAATGTATCAGTAGAAAGGATATCAATTGCTGAGTTTAAATTTAGAAAAGACCACTGGCAGATTATTATTATTTTATTAAATAGATTATTATTATTTTTTTGTTCAAAGTTTGAGTCATCATCATCATATCTGGCTAGACAGCCCAAGGTGGGCCAGTGCCTTCCTTTGAATTCGAATCCACTTCTCTCTACTTTTGACACTTATTCGCCAGTTTTTCACCTTTAACGTAAGGAAATCAGTATCAACTAAATCCAGCCATCTCAGCCTGGGTCTACCTCTTTTCCTGTTCGTTAGGGGAGGGGGGGTTGCGTAATAAGATTTTCCTTAAATTTGAGTGTAGATTCTCTTCTTTAGACTTCGTAATAATTTGTTTTTTACAGGATGGGGTTGTTAGGCTCATGCCCAACCCCCAACCTGGAGGACCAGGGTGTTCCTTTTGGTCTGGTGTCTCCCCTCCGACCTGTCCGACTTGGGTGAGTTTGAGTATATGTAAGTATGTTGAGAATATGTATCAAAGTTTGAGTATATGTAACAATATTCTGTATCAACAATAATGCTATAATTACATATATGTTATGCAATTATATCAGTTTTAGTGGTTACCGTTTTTCATGCTTATAATAATTACTATAAGTTGCGCAAATATGTCAGGGTTAGTCAATGTTTGTATATTGTTGCTTACAAGTATATTATCTAATATATATGAAGAAATAGTTGTAAAATCACTGCATCAATGCCTTATTACATTGTAAATTCTACCTTCGTTTTAAATAGATGAATAGAAAAACATATTTTTTATTTATTTTAAGAAATGTATGTCAATGCATTCCATTCAAAATCACTGAGTATTGAGAGTTTTAGGCTTTCTGTTTGTACTGCAATTTACAACACTTATTTATAAAAAACTTCATAGTTTTATTATTATTTCAAGGAAAGGAAATTTTGAGAAACATATTGCTGCTATTTACGCTCTTATGTTTAAGGAAAAAATATTTTTGAATCCAGGAAATAAGACTATCATATTTCTTAAATTTCAGTATTTGTGATAATTATATTATATTTAAAAAGTAAAAGTTATTGAATTTAAAATTTTATTATTTATATTTTTTAGCTTATTATTTCATTAAGTTATCATTTTAAAATCAATAGGAAACATTATTACGCAGTTTATATCAATGAAAGGTGATTCTGAGTAAAATGAATTTTAAGGAATCAAATTTTTCAGGAGCAAGCATTCAATTTAAACCGCAAAAATAAAGATTTACAAGATTGTAACAAGTACATATTTAGGTTTTCTGAAGATTTCAAAACAAATTTACATTTTTTGATGTTGAGAATAAAATTTGAAAATTTGACACAAAACAATTTTTTTCTCGAAAATTTCTTCCCATTTAAATACTTCTTACGTCGTCTTCTTCATTTTACGTATCCTTGTTCTTATTTTCTACACGTAGACGCCAACTGTTTCATCTCCTCATCACTCATCTGCATTGTGTAATAACTCTCGGGGAGTATCGAATTTCCTCGTTATTGATTTATCAAAACTTAGTAATCCTCTAAATGCTCAAAACGGTGATCCAATCGTTATTTTTGGGGAAAATGAACATAAGCCGTTTCACCCCATTAGACTATAATATCTTTGAATAGTTGTTTTGTCGGCAAAAATATAGGATCAAAACTATGTAACACATATTTGCGATATAAATAAAAGAGATATTTCATTTACTTAAAATTGAAAAAGAACATGAGAAAATCTAATCTAATTGGCGTAAGCAAATTTTACGTTTACACATATGAAGACACAGAAGACATCAGACTCGTTATTGGAAATATTCTTGAATTATATATGTTTTAAAGAAAAAGAAATGCTTAAAATCTAAGTTCAATTTCATTATAAAACAATTTTCAAAATATTTAAACAAAATATTTTCATTTAGAATGCTCATATTTATAAGTAATCTATAATTAATAATAATGTATTAATAATGAAAAGGAATCTATTTATGATAATAGATTTAGCAGGTTTAGAGCTTTTAATAATTACTTTAAATAATTTAAATGTTTCATTTTATCATTAAATACTTCGATTTTAGGTAATATTTATTTTTCGTAAAAAGGTGAAAATGTTTCTTTGACTCTTTATAAAATAATCTATTAAATGTTTTTAAAGCTCAAAAAAATGTAGCATAGGGATTATTTTAGCTTGACAAAAGTTATAAAGTTTGACTGAAATCCAATAAAAAATAATAGTTACTTTTATTCTTTATTTCTAAAAATACACATCAAACCATTTAGCTCTGTCTTAAGTATGAATTCCACTTTTAAAATAGAATGTTATTTGTTAATTCAATTAATCACAACCGCAAAAGATCATTTTGATTTAAAAAGATTAAACATTTTAATTGTACTCGTTGATACTGTCGACGTTTTCAATAGTTTTTTTTAGTAAATTGCAATTCTAAATACAATCCTTTTGAAGTTAAAGATACTATTTTCTGTTTTTGTTTATAGCCAGAAGTATTGAATTGTATATAATTATATTAGAAAAGTCTGGGTGTTTCCCCCTTGACATCAAAAAATTTGCTTCAAAAAATTTTGTGCTTGGATGATAAAACTGAAAAGGGTAAAATTTAGATCACATTTTTACAAGTCTTTACAAAACGTACAATTCATCCGTTCAAACGGAACGCTTGCAAATATTTTTAGTCAAACATGTAGTTATAAATGTAGCTAATAGTTAACCATATGACAATATTGTAAATTAAATTCAAAGCTATTCTGTTTTTATTTAGTTATTTATGAGACATCATTAGTCATCATTGCAACCATGCAGTTCAATTTATTAAAAATCAATTTTGCTGTGAGAGAATTGCACGTTCTTTGTTGATGAATTATTTCTTTTGTTAATTATATGAAGCAATCATATTTGAAATCAACATGGGTGGACTAAACATTTTACAAAAAAAATCTAAGCTACATGTTTATGCTAATTATAATTACTCATTAGAAACGCAATTCTATAATTAATTTAAAATAAAAAAAGCTACTTTGCTTGAATGTGTCAAAAAATTTGTCTCATCATGTTTAATCTTGTCTACCAAGTGTAATCGGTGGTCATTAGAATTTTTTTCTATGCCGAAGTAGTAATTTTTTTGATTTAATACTTTAAATTAACTTAATCCCAATTAACCTCTATATTTAATGAATTGAATTTCTAATGAAGCTTAATAAAATAAATTTAACGGAAAAAGCAACAGGTAGTAGTAAATAATAATGCAATAAAGTAGTTTTTTTTTACTTTTCCGATTCGTGCTTTTCAATGTTATTCATGATTTTGAATTGTTAATTAGTGCCTATAATTAAAATATTTTCTTTTTTTAACCCCACGTGATTAATGAGTTTTCAGTGAACATATAAATTCAATTTTCTTATAATAGAATATTTAATACTTTAAAAAGGAAAGTAGTGCTTAAATTAATTAAATAATGAATTTGATTTGAAATTAAGAATTAGATTTGATCTTAAGGAGATAACTAGAAAAAAAAAAACTGCATAATTGCACCTTTTAAATGTGTAAAGCGTAAATACATGTAATGACTTTCTTACGCATTCATTATCAGTATTTTTTACTTGTTTTTGAAACAAAAATGATGATATTTTATAGATAATTTTTTTGGTAAAACTAAAATATACGTCGATCTTACTTACGTTGTAGGGTTAGGATTTATAATTAAAAAAGAAATCTATAATTGTGATTGAAAGTGAACGAAAAGTTTAACGATTCTACTTAATACTTACATATTGAATATCAAATAAAATTAAATACATGAATAACCCTTGATCTAATGATTACATTTTCATATCTTGATTATTCAAAGGATATACTTTGAAGATTCAAATTCAAAATAATTAGTGCAGTCATTGTTTTTTGGTTACATATTTTGATTTGAAATTTAATGTTTCCAAAGTACCATATTTTTTAACCAAAGACTTAAACTTTTTAACAGCAGTAGTTAAAATTAAAATGTAATTAATTTGTTACATCAGACCTATTGACATGCATTCACATTAGAAAACACAATTGAATGAACGTTTCTGCTGCAAGATTTTTACTTGACTTAATCATGCTCAGATAAAAAATAAAATATGCGTCAAAAATAACTATAAAAATCAAAAATATACGATGTATATAATAAAATATGATCAAATTTATCAGAATATGGTAAAAATTACAGTATTGCTGGTTCTATGGGAACTCCAAAACGCTTGCACGATTTTTGTGAAATAAATAATAAAATATGAATTTAAAAAATTTGATACATTATGGTAAACGTATTACGATTCAGCAGTTTTAGCATGATATCCAAGAGCATGGCATAAAAACCATTTAATTGGTTAAATTTACTTTTTAGTTTTGTATTTTTTGTTAAATGTGTGGTAATAAGGGCCATAATTTCGAAAACCAGTTGAATTAATTTTAAATTTTCCGGTAGACCGTTACCAACGAACGAAAAAAATGCTAATGAATGGTATAAATACCACTTATTTTGGCTTTATCAACTCGAAATATTGTTTCTTTTTTAACCTGAAACCCCTGTACTTTTTTCTAAGAGTGATTTCTTCTTCTACAACTGTACTAAAGACTTTATTGGTAAAAACTTTTCTCTTCTATCAAGAAATAAACTAGGCACCGTTGCACTGACCAGATATTCCAGATCTTTAGAAATCCTAACAAATGAGCCCACCCAGAAAACAGGACTTAAAATTGTCCACTTTAATGCTAGGATAAAGCCTAAACTTTAAGTCTCTAGAGGGAAAAGAACAAAAGTACTACAAATCATTCTTTTTTGTTTCTTTTTTTTGTAAGTTTGAGAAAGATGTTTCTTTATATATCTTTTAAATTTTTTCTGTATTTTATGTATAGAAGACTGAGGATTTGTTTAAACATATGGGAGATAATATTTTTTATTTGCTGAATATTATTTTAGTTATTGTTTTAGTAATCGTTTGGCAATATGATTCTATGAATAAATCGATCAAAATGAACTAAAAAAGGAGAAAAAAAGAGATATCATAATCACATTTACAGTTTACCTCTGTCCATAGAATGTCGCACAAACCCGAGAGAGATACATCACAATATGTAAAATGGAAATAAATTAATGTTCCTTGGGATGCGCGATACCGGATCATGGAGCGGACCTCTGTGTAAGAAAAAGTAACGTAACATTGGTTTTCGCAAATACATACGACTACATTTTTCAAGTAACGGTTTTCGAGCCGTGGTGGTTCAGGGGATAGAACGCTCGCCTTCCATTGAAGTGAACCTGGGTTTGAATCCCAGCTATTCTAATCTGGTTGAATCGAATTCCACATCGAGCTTACACCAACCACAGTTCTGATGTAAAATATATTCAGTTGTAGAAGTGTCATAGGTGAGAGTTCCCTTGTCGTCAGGCTAACCGTATGAGGTTTTCGTGGTTTTCTTCACCATGTAACGCGAATGCAGGTTAGTTCCATCAAAAAGTCCTCTTCGACGTCAAATTTCTCCTAATTCAAGAGTTCCCTTGTCTTCTGGATTGGGTTTAAATCTGCAAGGATACTTAGTTGAACATTAGTAGTCGTAAACCCAAAATTGTGTCTTTAGTTCTTTAAATTTTAATATGAATTATATTTACTAAAAGCGATACTTTGCATGCATTTACATTTTTTCAATTTCAATTCGTTTTGAAAAGTCCGTAATATGTGGCAAAATATACAAAATATTACGGGATAAAATTTGCATTAAGACGTCCAATTTTCAAATTGTTCTCCTACCCGAGCTATTAAACCATATTTACCAGATTGCGGCGAAACTCTAGATTTTGGGGATAAGAAATCCGTCAAAAAATTTATGCTTATTCTGATAAAGTACAATTTTGTGACTTATTTCGTATCTTAAAATACCGTCTGTACTGATTAATTAGCATATTTGAGATATTCCTTAAGAACATTCAAGATTGTGTCCTAGGATGTAATGATCCAATCATTAGATCAAAAGTTATTCAGGGTGACTCGTTTTTTGTTTTGCACACTGTAAATAACAGAATGCTTCTGGCTTGAACTTTTTTGGATTCTCGAATGAGGCTCATTTTTTTCCTGTATTGCGATCATTTATCTGTTTATTTTGAAAATATTGATTACTTGTTATATTAATTGAGTAAAAATGCTTTGCCTTCACCTAGACTTATCACTATTAAAATTTCTGAGAAAATAATTATGACACTAAACTTCTTTCGTTCCATAAAAACAGATAACTGAGGATTTGATCTTATGTTTTTATAAATTTTGCAGGCTTTGATCTAATCTTCATTTTGTTTTTCAATTAGTAAAATTAGTTATGTAACATGTCTGGCCATTAAACTATTTCTGTAATGCAAATTCAGCTTGACTTGTTTCTAGTTTTCAAAAATGCTCTGTTAATAGCTTTTTCAGGACGTCATGCTCTGCTATGTTTTAATTAAAAGTAGCGATAAAAAACTTCAGCTTTTTTTCTTCTTATTCTTTGTTTTTTATGAGCAATAAAATTTTAAGAGGAAGGGAGGTAAGTTTCGTTTGTACGACGGAAACTCACGAAATTTCTTTAAGAAGACTTGTCTTTAAAATTAAAAACAAATAACTTCAGTTAAACAAATAACTTAAAACAAAACAACTAACTTCAGATGGTACTATGTTTAGCAAATACAAATGATTTATCGAATACATAATTTATATTTTAGTAATAAACCTTTCTATTTTGCATTCTCGGGTAAAACTTTACGTAATACGTGTTCAAACAGCTGAAATTAATCAAGCTTTCAAATCTTTTTTTTCTTCTTGTTTTAATTTCGGTCAAGTTAATATTGTAGTGATATTAATCATACTGACGATAACAGAGTTCAACGCTATCATTTTATTAATAAAGGAACTTGTTTCAATGAAATGTTCATTTGACTTTCCATTATAGTTTAGGATAAGCTGTGAAAAATGATCATAATAAATTGCTTTACCGTCAAACTGATATTATTCTTATCTTGTGTTCAAGCTAGTATGCTAAATTAAACTCCTTGACTTTTTAAAGAACATTGATTTCTATTGAGAAATTGCTTCATTTAAAATAAATTTTAGATATTAAAGTACTATTTAATAAAGTTTCTCTCAAAATATATTAGATTACTTTTGTTTGCAATTAATTGAGTGAAATCGAAAATAATTGAATAAATCGAACATATTCAATTGGCAAACATAAAATCGCTAAATTTATTTTTAAAGATTAAAACCAATTTAAATTTATCACGGTAATATACTTAATTGTCAAATTGATATTATTTTTTATCTAGATGTCAATCTATCTTGCTTAATCAGACTCTATTGATTTCTACTGCTGTGTTTTTTAAGATAAAATTTCACATAATGAGGTTTGCTATTCAACCTTTCAATATTCAACCTTTTAATATAGTTTATCAAACATGTTTAAAAAAGTATTTTGTGGAAATTAATGGAATGAATCGGAAATACTTTTAAATTCATTTGATTAGTAAATGGAAATAATTCTTACAACAATTTTCTTGAAAAATGATTTCAAAAGGAACAACGTAAATTACCATGCTGTCAAATTTATAATATTCTTACCTAGAGCTCAATCAAACATGCTCAAAAGTTACCTGACAAGCATTTTTAAGGCTACCTTGAACAAAATATCATTTTCGTGTTGTTTTCCTTTATATAAATCAAAATCATAGATCTTTATCTTTTAAAAAAATATTTGAATTCTGTTTCTAAGTTAAATAGAACAGAAGTTAAGATGATTTAAAAGAACACGTCTGCATGAGCAATTTAAATGATATCTGCGCTTCTTCCTCTTCTTTTTTTTCTTTTTACCTTTTTCTCAAAACGTAACTTTTTGGTGGTTATTTTCCTTTATTCTAAATGCAATATTTCAAAATATTTTCGTTCATATTACTCCAAATTTTGCTTGAATGTTATTTTTACATTCATGCGGATAGGTTATGGAGAATAGACTACGGACTTTACACTACAAAATTTTATTAAGCAGCTAAAACAAAAAGAATCGCAATTTTTAGAATTTTTAGTTTCCATATTTGCTGTAAAATATATAAATAGTAAAATTATGTCAAATTATTAGCCTATTCCTCATGTTGAATTTTTATGAACAATATAAAGTAAGAATAATACAAAATAATAATTTGTTCAACATTATGCAATTTTGTAAACTGCTGATCTCAAAATTCTGTAGTATTAATCTCCATGACACATGGCTGTTCCTGGATTGTTTTATAATTCAATTATTTTTACCATTATTAAAATAAGCATTAAAAAATAAAAATGAGAATTATAAAATTTTATTTTCATATAATTGACCACTATCCTGGGCCATGAATCCATTGGGTTCATATTTTCAGGATTGCACTTGCCTCATGGTATTTTGAGAGTCAACAATCGATCAATTGAGAACATGTATGTTTATTCAGATAAAGTAGAATACCATTGGTTTTGTAACATTAAATATTGTCAGCTTCAATTAAATAGCATTAAGCCAATAGCATTAAGCCAATCTCTCGAACTATAAAAATTACATCTGAATACAGAGATGTCGGATCATTAGTTCAAAAGTTATCAAATGATTTTTTTCTTACTTTGCTCACTGCACATCATACAATTATCTTAATGTAAATGGGAAAAATTATTTGCGGAAGAACAACACTGTACTATTAATGACTGAGTTTAAAGCTTTGAACAGAATTATGAACAAATTTATACCATTAAATTACATTGTTTCTAAAGCATGCATCAATAAACTTGCATCTTATTAAAATACGCAGAATATTGTGTCGAGAAATTTTTCTAAGTAGATTCTTTTATTAAAAAAACGAACCATTATAATAAACAAACACATTTGTTTGCAGAAATAACTAATTAGAAGGCAAAACATCAAAATGCCTGACTGTCTAAATTCTTACACACTTTCTGAAACTAATTTCAGCTTAGAGACATACAGAACACAATGAAAGTTCAAAGCTAAAATTAATTACGTTCTGTCATGAAATCCCTTTTGAGAAGATTCAAGGGTATGTCAAGGTCAATTTAAACATAATTGACGATTATAAATATTATTTGTTCTTATTCTACAGTACCGCAAAGAAAAATAAATATTATGTAATTTAAAAATTCTGTATATTTTGTAAAAATCATCAAAAATATACACTATTTCCTCTCTAAATGAAACAGAATTATTTTTTTTCGTATTAATTGGTTCTATATATAGTACGAGTTTTCAATTTATTTTTTATCAAGGCTTATTGTTTGGTTGCAATATTGTTTACATAGTAGCTTTTCAACAAAACGTCTTCTAATGACATGCTCTAAGTAAAAAAAAAATCATTAATCTTGTTTATCAATTTTACTTTGAGTTTAAGACATTTAAACCATAAATTAATTTATTTTATTTCTATGGAGAACAACCAGCGAAAAGCATCTTTTAAAAATTAATGGTTTTTTTCCTCGTTTTCTTCGATGGGCTTTTTTTAAAAAAATAACAAAACGGAATTCACAGTTTGAAAGACGTAAACACAAAACAAAATGACAACATCATGAAATTTTTTTTATCGGAAACATTAAAAATAAAAGATATTATACAAATATTGTCAAAAATGTATACTATTTCCTCTCCCAATCGAAAAGTATTATATTTCTGTGTTATTTAGTTCCAAAAACAATACAAGTTTTTGATTAAAATATATATCGATGCTTATTGTTTGTTTGTTTAGATAAGAATTACATGTTTAGATGAGAAAGAAAAGATATTTTATTTAGTTAAGTCGAAGGTCTTCCATTAAGGAAAATAAAAATGAATGTCCAAGTTTCAGTGACTTAAACTCGAAGCAACACTTTTAATTTTTTCTTTTTTATTCTCGTAGAAAGAATTGATGCGAAAGAAAATTTGATAACATTAAACTCCAGAAAATAAAAAAAATAAAAAAGCAATTACTGTCATTTAAAGTTGACAAGAACTCTAATGATTTCAAAAAAACCAATTCAGAAATCATTTCTTCTAGCTAGGTGAAAATTCTCAAATTCAATGACCAATTGACAATTTTTGTTTAGCTTTATGTTCCCATACATTTAAAATATGCTTTACAATTTGATCTTTAAAATAATATAAAAAAGATCAGATTAAAAACGTTTTCCATATTCGTAAAACTGTGGATTATTTTTGTCTTGGCATCTCATACGTTATATTCTTAATCTGCATATACAGCTACTAAGAAATATTACTTTGACTAATATTACAAACATACAATAATTAAATTACAAACTATTTTCTAAAGAGCGTTACAGCCTTTAAAAAACAGCTTCAAAATTAATGGAAATGCTTAATTGTTGAATATTTTTATGAGTGCAAACAATATAGCGTTGATAAACTTTTCAAATAAGAAGAAGTTCAATCACAAACGCTTTTTCTTATTTATAAATGCATGATTGCAAAATGAGCCTTGCTTAATATAGACAAAACATAACCTTTAAGATATTAAAAAGTTCGATCACAAACGCTTTTTCTTTTTTATAAATGCGCTTCTTCATGATTGCAAAATGAGCCTTGCTAAATATAGACAAAACATAATCTTTAAGGTATTAAAAAGTTCGATCACAAACGCTTTTCATTTTTCATAACCGTGTAGTTTTTATTGTTTATTATTAGCAAAATGAGCTCTAGTTAAATGTAGACTAAACATAATATTGCAAAGATTAAAAAGTACGATCACAAACTCTTTACGTTTTTCGTAACTGCGTAGTTTTTATTGTTTGTTATTAACAAAATGAGCTCTAGCTGAATGTAAACAAAACATAGTCTTTCATAGATATAAAAAGTTCGATCGCAAACGCTTTTTATTTTTCATAACTGGATACTATTTTGATTGTTTATTTTAGCAAATAAATCCTGACTAATTACGGACAAAACATAACCTTTCAAATAATCAGGAGTTAGACCACAAACACTTTTTTATTCTTCATGAATGCTTAATTACTTGATTGTTTAATATTAATAAAAAAAAATCCTTGGTTAAATATGGATGAAACATAATCTAATAATCCTGAATAGCTGTCACAAAATCGCAAAAGCTCTAGAATTTCCATATAAATTGTCAAAAGAGTTACAGCATTAAAAAAACAACTTTATTTAAATTATTTTTCTAAAATGTTAATCTTATGTTCTTTGCATACATTTTTACTCTGTAGAACATGTCTAGTAATAACGAACGTACAACAAGTTTTTATTTTTTCAGACAGTAATGAAAGTTTTAAACTTAATAAACTTTTAATAAGCTTCAGGTTATCATAATTTTATATAGTTAAATGAAGAGCACCTATTTTAAATAACAAGCTAATTAATTAAAAGTCGGGAAACTGTTAGGATATTTTTACTTTTCATGAACACTGAATTTGATTTTTACGCCAACGTTCCAGGAAGATGAGATCCTTCTTTACTTTCTTAACTACGATATGAGTTTATGCCTGAATATGTAAAGGGTTTGCATACATTGGGGACTATTAATTGCTGTCTAATGCACTGCGATAATGAAAACGGTAAACTTCTTGGCCTAAACTAAATTTTTACTCGGAAGAGGGTTTATAATTTTCATGACAGATTTTTAATTAGGGAGAATGTTACGATTACATAAAAATTCTTTCTTCGTGTTGAAATTTAGGGATTGAATTTATCTTTCACAAAATTTGTTCCAATGAAGAAAAAAAAAGTTAATAAAACTAGGGAATCGATAGGTATTAATAGAATAACTTTATTTAAAAACTATTTTAATTAACTGCAGAATTAAATTTATATCTCATTATTAACCCGCACCAAAAATAAATTTTTGTATGTATTAGGAAATGTTTTAAAGAGTAAGGTGAGAAAATTCTGAAAAAAATATAGTGTATTATATCTAAATATCAAATTCTAAGGATATTAAAGTTCAAGAAAATTATGAACAAAATTGAAATGGATGAAAATAGATCAGAATTCAAAATCATGAATAACATTGAAAAGCATGCATCGAAATAGTTGAAAAAACTACTTTATTACATTATTACTTACTGCTACCTGTTGAATTTTTCGTTAATTTTTTTAGATTATGCTTCATTAGAAATTCAGTCTAGTTGTAAGGAAATCATAGTTTAAGAAAGTTTTAAACAAAAATATAGTATGCTATATCTAGTCATAAGGAAATCATAGTTTAGGAAATTATTAAGCAAAAATATAGTATATTATATTTTATTGAAAGGAAATTGCAGTCTTAGCAAATTTTAAAAAAAAATATTAAATTTTAATGAAATAAAAGTCTAACGAAATTGTAGTGATCAAAAACAGATTATTGTATTTGAATCCAAGGTAATTATAGTTTAAGAATATTTTAAGGAAAAATAAAGTATATTGTATCTATTTTCTAATTCTAAAGAAAATGTAGTCTGTAGTATTAAAAGAAGTGCGTGTTGCATTCTAAGTGTTCTACATTTAAGTAATACTTAGTATTAGCATATATGATACGTCTCGAGTCAGACTTTCTGAAGTGCCACTAAGATTCGTTTACATTAGGTGAAAATAATATCTGTACATATTTCTTTCCTGTTAGAAACGAAAATTTTTACAGATGCTGTAAACAGAAGTTATTTTAATGAATATTTTAAAAAAAATTATATTCTACTTAGGGAGTTTTTCAGCTGCTAGACTTATATAAACAACGAGTAAAATATATGAAAATTTATGATTAAATATTTATGAGTTGAAATAATTTGCAGCTGTATTTTTTTTCCCTGAGTGATAATAAAAATAAAATATTGATGCTTTTCCAAGAGAGTGGGGAATTTTAAGGAAATGGGAAATGCAGTATCAAGTTGGAATAATAAAACAATTATTTCAACTATCGATTCCATTATGAACTTGATAAAGATTTTTTTTTCCGTTTTCATTAAAAAAGACAACTTTCGCTGAAAATTATTAATTTTTTTTCTTGACGTTATCCTGTAAACCCCTAAGAGATATAAGTATATTAATATTAAATTTATTTTATTTTTACTTATATGTACATTATATTATTATTTTATTATTATTACTTCACTCGAAAGTGATGCTCACTAGTTAAAATATTTATTATAAAGTTTCCCATTACAAGGATTCATTATCCATTTTGAATGGATTTTACATTTTCAATCAGAGAAGCATCCCTCTCAGTATGCCTTCTACATTCTCTTCTATGATTGAAAGGTGAAAATTGCTTGTTTTGACGAATCCTATCATACATTTCAATTATCTCCGTTGCCTTGGTGACTCAAAGGATAGAGCACTCGTCTCCCAATGAGATGACTCAGGTTCGAATCCCAGCGATTGCAAGTCTTTTCGATTTCGGATCCTAGATCATACTGGCCACTGAGTTAATGCAAAATACCTTTAGTGGTAGACGGATAATAGATTAGAATTGTCTAGTCTTTTGGTTAATCATGGTTTCCTATTCATGCAAAGCAAATGCGGGTTAGTGGCATCAAAAACTCCTTTACGAAAGCTATATAGTCTCAATGCTTGATCTAGGAAATTTCTTGTCTAATGGGCGGGACTGGGCTGGTTTTTAGAGTATGAATTATGGAGCTGAACATTGATTGATATAGCAGTAATCTCAAAAAATAGTTGGCTGTAAAACCTGGTTAGAAAATAAAATAAAATTGACACCATTATTTTAAATCGATATAAGACAATAAGAAATTATCCTATAAACTGGGGACAGGATTGCAAAAAAAAAAAAAATTAAGACAATGTTATGTTTTTTAAAAAAAAAAAATCCTATTTGAAAATGATTTAAAAAATTATTATGATTCATTGACTGCTCAAAAAATTAATGCATCATTGACTATACCTAAGGTAAAGAACATTTAAAGATTATTGATTGTAAAAAATCACCCGATCTGCTTATTTTAAGATAAAATTAACGGCTAATGTAAATAAATCTATCAATCACTTGTTAACATTTTTAATTTCAGAAATATTGTCCTAAACTTTAAAAACAGGACAGCTGTTTTCCCATTTGCCTAAGAATAAAGATTATTTTGTCAGATATTTTGTAACATTTAGTTCCACAAAATTAGCAAAAAATTCTTTAGAATTTTGAAGCATTTAGAACCAAAATTTTTAAAACCTAAAACGATAGCAAATTAATTGTATTACGGGATTAATTATCACTGCGATGTAACTTCCGTTGATGACTTCTTCTTAAAAATTATAACACTAGATGGCGTTCCATCATGAACAAAGTTACAGCTAAACATATGGAGTTAATAAAAAATCTGTACGTTTGTACAATGTTAGGTATTAGTGTTGCTGGATTATGGTTCGATTATCCAATGCGTTTTTCTAGAGGGTTTATTTTCACTTAAATGTGATTCAATTTCTCCGACTCAACGATAAGTGAACGGAATAAAAATTAAGGAAAAATAATAACATTTAACTCGCAGAGTGTAGAAACGAGGGAAATATATATATATTTATATGCAGAGAGAGAGAGAGAGAGAGAGAGAGAGAGAGAGAGAGAGAGAGAGAGAGAGAGAGAGAGAGAGAGAGAGAGAGAGAGAGAGAGAGAGAGAGAGAGAGAGAGAGAGAGCCGTGAGTAAAATGCCGTGTACGCAAAAACTGTGAATTACAAAATAGATCTGGTTTCACGAATCTTCCTGGCTTACATGGATATCCAACAAAATTCAGGGGTACTTGAGTTAGTAAGCCAATCCATGGACAGACGTAGTAACTCCTGCATCGCTAGCAATGTTGGAACCTTCAAAAATCTTTTGTTACATTTTTTGATATCATATATAGTAGCTCATGTAATATTTTTGACTTTTTAACCAATAAATAGATTACATGAGAGGTAATCTCATACAACTTTTCCACGACGTTTCCAACCATATGTTGCTATGCAATTATGATTCATTTTGATGTCCCCTACCTTACCCTCACTTTAAAATTTAAATATATATATATATATATATATGGGTGATTCTCACGAAACATGAAATTCACTGTCCCTTTCTCCAAGATCTAATACTATAATACTAAAGGAACTTTTTTTAAAAAAAAAATTAATAAATAGCATTGCTGTCAGCATTTTGAAATGACTTTGCACTAGCATTGACTGTTTTGTATACTTAAAAAATTTAACTGAATATCAAAATGTCATTTTCCTGGCATGTCCCAAACAATATTTTCAATAATAACTAGCTTCAAAACTTCCCATACATTTTTCAAAATCTAATTTTATTTTATCTTATCCTATGTAAGCATTTCTAGAATATACGCTGAGGGTATTGTTTACTAAAACTTCGCTTAAAATAATTTTTTCTGTCAATAATTTGTTTGTCCCATGAAAATCTGTCATTTTCCTGGCTACTTTTATTTAGTGATTTATAACCAAAATAGATATCGCCAGGAATCAATATATTATGTTAATAGATTGATTAGATGCCCTCCTATCTGAACATGTCTTGTCGCATGAATAAAGAACCAATTTTGTGGCTCAAAATCTATTTCAAAAAATTTTTCAAGATGAGTAGGTTTTAATGCTGTCATTTTCCAGGCTTCCTGAAATCATTAATAACAAAAACTACTTAGATTTATCTGAGTTATTTTAATAAATACTGTTACTTTCTGCAGAATATAAACGTCTTCGGCCAAAATATTAAATTAAAGTAAAGTTATATGCTATAAAATGGCGAATTTGTCATTATCCTGGCTGTCATTTTCCTGGCTTATGAATGCCAGGACAATGAAGTGTTACCAGAAATTCTTCTTAACTGCTAATACTGTAAAGAGGGATTGCAAATATTAACCTAATAACTAGCTTATGTATGATTGTAATATGCTTGGATGTAATCAAAGTTATTTATTTATTTCATGATTGATTATTATACACAATTTCATTCCGTACATAACAGCAACAAAAATTTTTTTGTTTCTTATTACAGTGGATAAAAAGAATTGATTTAAGCAATTTATGGTTCATCTAACATAAAGGCTTAAGTTGAGTTACTTACTATTAACTTAAAATGACTGCTTTTTAAATTTCTAAGGTAATTGTCATTTTCCTGGCATTTAAGATTTGGTGAATTTCTATTTTATTTTTTTTCTCGGGCAAATATCAATAAACTACACTGTTGTCTATCAGATATTAATAAATGTGGCTAAGGAAGTATACAAAAAAAATTTGAAGACTTTGAATTTGAAGAAATTTTTTGGTCCGAATTGTCATGTTTCGTGAGAATCACCCATATATATATATATATATATATATATATATATATATATATATATATATATATATATATATATATATATATATATATATATATATATATATATATATATATATATATAAAAAACTAAGTTCTGTTATCTAAATCCGCACCTATACCAGGCACGTAACTGTTTTGAAGGCATGTTTAAGCGCAATTAAATTAAAATTATTAAATCAAAAACATCTAAAAAATAAACAATTAATACCTTCCCCTTCAGTGGAGCTAGTTAAAATCAACAAATGTTGTCCGATTTACGGCGACAAAAAAGTTAGGGAAAACTGTTCTTATGTACTATTGTAGCTCCTAATAAGTTCTGTGTTCAGATCAAAATATAAATATTCATGTTGTATTGTGAATGAGGTTCAATCCCCAGTGGCTGCTTGAAGCTTAAGGGCGATGTTTACTATCTTGTTTGGGAGGTAAAGATGGCTTTTGCATAGTGGTGACCACTTCGTTCATTGACATAGTGAAGCCGTTGATCTGGAAATTGTTGAGCCTCAACACTCATGACACCTTTGACAAACAACGGGCCGGGGATAGATTTTATTTTAAAATTATTTATTTATTACCATAAAAAGCTACTTTGTTTCGACGAAATTAATGTTAATATTAAATACGCCAATTAATTAAAAAAAACATCCTTCCTTCAAAGGCGCCAAACAGAAATGAGTTATGTTTAAATATTAAATTTTCATTTAGAAATCTACAGACAGCAAAAAAAAAAAATTGAACATAATTTTGAAATTTTGTTCCCTAATGTATATATATGACTATGTAAATGGAATTTGCTAATGTAATAACTTCACTTATAAAACAGGATATTACATTAAGTTTACCATATTAGTTGATAATTAAAATATTAAAAAAAAAGTTAAGAAAATTTTATTATGCTTGTTACAACCACTTCATTTCATTTATCTTTTTTTTTACGTAATTTAAAGCAAGTTACTGCAAAAATATAGAATAATAAATACAAAAATAGTTCTGGAAAATATTGAAAAAGCCTTTTAGAGACTGAATTAATTTAATTACCTTATTACCACTCTTAGGGAAAAAATTAGTTTTACTACATGATGGGTCTCATTAAGCCTTAAAATATTCCACAATCATAAAAAAAATATCTCTCTACCCTAATGAAAGTAAATTAAAATTAATTAAAAATGGTGTATCTCTAGGGATAAGCTCGTTAAATTCTGGAAAATTATATTGAATAAAAGAAATTATTTTGAAACACGATTAATTAAGCTCAACGCTTTATGTGGTGAATAAATTTGAAAATACTGCATGAATATTTAGCGTGAGTAAAACTGGTAATGCATTTTTTTTCGTAACGCAGCTTTGGCAACAATTTAGATTTTGCATTGATGGTTACAGAATTAAGAGAATGGTTAAGTAATTAAAATAAATATGTTTTGAAGCATTTATTTTTGACAAGCCTTAATGTTAAACATGTCTTTTTTTTTAAAATTTGGCATGTTTGTTGTGAGACGTAGTATTTTTTGATTATATATAATTATATATTTAAATATTAAAACTAAAACAAAGAAATTTTCTGTTTTTCAAATTTGACTTTCGTACATACCACTAATTAAGCCAAGAAAAGATTAAGGTATTTGTCGTTGGAGTCAAAAATAAATTTGCAGAAGTCGAAGTGGGAGTTAGTGCAATCTCATCGGATCGACTTTAAATCCCGTTATTTAAATTACAGATTCCATTGCTTAAAATGACTTTGAAAATTATCTTATATAACCTGTTAAGCAAATAATTATAATTATGTAAACAAAATGAGACTAAAAATGAATATTATGATGGTAGTTTAGACAGCACCTGAAATCAAAACTAATTCATTATATCATTAAAAATAGTTTTTTAAAACTGCATTACTAATAAAATATCTTTTTTATTCATAAATTCCAAAAGCGAAATTCATTACAAAGTAATAAAGCTAAGGGATATATTATGTATACTAATAAAGCTAAGTTGTGAAGTTAATAAAAATGACAATGCAAATGAATTCAATGCAAATGAATTCAATGTATCATTTGTAATAGTTTTCTGCTTCATAAATATTCATTACAGTAATTTTTTTATAAGATATTTATGGATGTGCGAGCATGCGAGATACAGAAATTCTTTCCTTAAAATGGCTTTGCACGAACATTTTGTTCAAATATATTTGTTAAAATTTATATCCTTAACTGTTGCGTTATGTCTGAAATGTATTTAAAAAACAACTTAGTTGATTGGAATTTACTTAGTAACAACATTCCTACTTTTTTAAAAATTTAGTGAACCCTTAGTAGAAGTCGTAATTTAAGTCTTATAATTATTGACTCTTATAGTTATAATTTAAGTCTTATAATTACGCGGATAATAATTTAACTCTTATAGTAGTAATAATACTCGTATGTCCGCAGTCGAAGTCGAACATTTCTACTTGAGTTTTCAAGTTTTAAATATTATTTAGTTAGAAAATTAACGTTTTTTTTAAGAGAATATTTTAAAATAATAAGGTAATTCTGATGATAAGCTTGGAAATACATAACTCTAATGATGCATTAAGCAAGTTATTCACAGCGAAATTTGAAGTGAAATCAACTAAAAAGTTGCGAAAAGTTCTGAATTGAACTTTTTTATAACAATGCAAATTACTCGAATCGATCAAAATAAATAGCTAAATAATCCAAATTATGTGAGTTTCATGCTGAAATATCCTTACAATTGTTTTTACTTATATGATTTCTGAGTACAAACAAATAAATTTATAAATTTTAAAAATAAAATTTTTCTTTCCTTCAAATTCATTGCAATAAAATTTTTTGAGTGGTTTAAAAAAAATAAAAACATATCTACATCATCGATCTAACTTCTTAAACGCAAGATTATCGATATATATATATATATTTTTTTGATTCTTAAAAACTTTTGATGTCCCAGTTTTATTAAAAATGCATTCTTTGTTAGATTGAGATGAATACAACTTTAGAAATTTTTGAGAGTGTTGTCCAATAATATGGTTTGAATTTGCTGTAACTTTAATATTGCTATGTTAAACCTTAATATTGTACTCATGAAACTTAATTGTAAAATAGTCTAGAACGGAAATACGTTTCAATTTAACACCTATTTAAAGTTTACGTTATCCAAAAATTTAATATATTGTTAAGTTCAAACATGATATCTTACGTTTCAAACTTAAAAATACGGAGCAGAAATACGATTTAATTTGGCACAATAAAGCTTACCTTATTAATTTTAATGTAATATTAAGATCAACCATAATATCATACGTTTCAAACGTAATAACAAGATACTCTGGAACGAAAATAAGATCCAATATAACTCTGCATTAAAGTTTATATTTGCCACAACAGTTACACAGAACTAACAGTTATCATAACATTACACTTTAGAAACCTGATTACAAGATATTCTGGTATGGAAAAGGGATTTGATTTAAAACTTTATTAAAATTTACATTTGCTAAAATTTTATACGATATTAATTTGAGTCGTAATGCTTTACTTTTGATACTTGATTCCAAGATAATCTAGAACGGAAATACTATTCAGTTTTACACCTCATTAATATATATATTTTTTACAACATTAATACTGTACTGACTTCAACCATAATATCGTACTTTCGAAATTTGATATTTTGAAAAGGAAGTACGATTTCATTTAACACCTCTGTAAATTGCAGCAAACAAATAAATTTTACGGACGCCTTTCAGTGTTATTCAAATGAACTACTTGTTCTACAGATGAATAAACAGATACGAATTAAAACTTAGCATTTATTGATTCTAAAGCAACTTAAATTTGGTGATATTTATAATTCCTAAAAAAACGAACACTAAATATCCAACATCAAATATTTCAATAACGTTGCCATAAACGAAACTAAAGAAAAAACAATAAAAATTAAGTGAAAGTTGAAGTAGTTTCAGGCACATAACATTAACTATACGAACATATTACAATCTCTAACAACCTCATTTAAATATGCACCTAATTATTGTTCAAGTAGTGATATTATAGTTAAACATGGAGCCGATCTTTCTGAGAGTGTAGATATGCTTCTGTAAAGGAACTGTGGGCATTAATGGTATAAATATCATCAAACTTAATCAAGAAATGTATGAAAAACTATCTGATCAATGCAGCCGACGAGCACCATTTTGAATAATTTTAAAAATAATGATATAAAGAAACCTTCCACGTTTAAAAAAAAATGGTCAGGCAGAATAAAAATTTACTAGACAGATATTTCTTTGCTCTCTCCTAGCCTCATAAAAATGTATTTTTTTTCACTAACACTGATCCCAGGTGCACTTAAACCAACAGTCTTTTTTTCGTAACTATGAACCTAATTTCCTTCGTAACTAGATTACTCTATCAAGGACTTTACTTTGTGATAGTGTTTCACTCAAGTGAAGAGAAAGAAAGATATCTCGAGAGGAAAAAAAACTCTTCAAAAAATCCACATCAGGGAGGACAGAACATTGTTAACATCGTTTGGCCAAATTAAGTTAATGGATCATGAATGAATTTGCTGAACTGAATTTACATCACGACTTTGACAGCAATTAGGTGTGATACTTTAGCTGTGGTCCGTATTTCATGATATTTTGCAGTGTCGCAATTGTTTAAAAAAAGCTTCACCAATATGTTTTTTTTTCCACTTTTTTCCTTGAAGAAAAATTATGTTTGGATTAATCAAATTTCTTTTTTAGGATTCAGTTTAAATATGTAGTGTGTTTTGTTTTTAAAAATATGCTTAAGCCATGTCTAAACTTTTTTTAAATTATTATTCAGCAACAGAAAGAATAGCAAAACAAGTGGAAATTTTCATTTAATAACCGTCGTTGAACAGTCGACTCAAATTTTGAGTTCACGATTACTAATACTCCATAGATTTGTAATTTTAAACCCATTCTGGAAAACAAAGGGAACTCTAGGATCAAGTATTGGGTGAAATTTGCCTACGTGGGCACATTTTGATGGGACTAACCAGCAATTACTTTAAATGGAGAGGAAAAACACGAAAACATGGCACGGCTTTAACTCATGATCCGTCTACCACTGATGATATTTTACATCAGCATTGTGGATGGTACGAGCCGGGTGCGGAATTCGTATCATTAGCCATTGCTGGGATTTGAACCCGATTAACCTCATTGGGAGGCGAATGCTCAATCCCCTGAGCCATCACAGCTCAGACAAGTGAAATTTTTTGAATTAATGGCGAAACATTTATTTTGATTGAATCAGGATAAACAAATAAGAAGCAGTTCATTCGCATAACTCAGCTTGAGGGCGTCTCTAATTATCCCTTTTAAATTATATCTGTTTTCATCAGGCAATCAAACAGCTTTAATATTTTAGTCTCACCTTATTCAGTAGTGATTCGTAAGATGAAACCCTTTTTGCTTTTTTCCTTGCTTAAGTATTTTGACTTTATTTTTAATAAAGAATAAAACCCACCAATATATATTTAATAAATAAATGTTACATAGCATAGACATCTAAAGTTATCATACAGTTATAAGACAACAACCTTAGTCACCCAAGAAATGGATCAATAATCCTATTCTTCAAGCAAATGTCTAGTTTTAGGTAATGTGTAAGTTATTGTAATAATTAAGATAATTAAGAGCTCTGTTCTTTGAATTTTGAAATTTTAATATCGGTTGTTTTTATACTGAGTTAAATAATAATTTTGTATTTAGAAATCAGTGTTTTACTTGGTTATGAGGATCTATTTAAATGGTAACTCTAACTTAATATTTATGTCCTTATGTTTCAAAATTTTCAAAATTTTAATACGTTATAAACATTATTCCCTTGCTAAATAGCATTTCTTTATAAACATCATTTATTTGATGTTTTAATTTTAATTGTGAAAAATTTTGCACACATTTAACTCAGTTTACACCAATGATCTAGTTATCTCTCGTGTATTTTTTCCAGAAAGATAAATTTTTATAACTCAAATATTTCTCATTTGTTTTAAATTTATTTTGATATAACAAATACATTTATTATTAGCATGAATGCAATCAAGATTTTAATTTGAAAATATGCATTTATTGTATTGCAAATTATGCTAAGTCCCAATCCTATTAGACATTTTTAAACAAGCAAAACGGGAATGGGTTACAGACATGTTTATCATTATAATTATTTTTTGTGAATAATTATTTTTACCCTTCCCAGACTTATTTCCAGTTTCTTTTTTTTAACAGAATTTTTTTTTTGGAAGTTGTACCAGTTTCCAATTGTGACACATGATGATAAAATGATAAATTTTTAAATAAATGCAAATTATGATTAAAAAACGTAAAATTATTTAAACAATACTTATACTATGACACTCATTTTTTCATTGCTCAATTTCTGTTAGTTTCCTCATGAAAATGATGGTTAAAAACTTGTGATTTCTTCAGAGTTATGTCATCATGACAAGTTCTCAAGGTCTGCTTACGATCCAAATTGAAAGACGAAAATTCAAAAGGTTATATAGCACAAATCTAATGCAAAAACACGATCTATTTTTCCCATCAGTCTATTTGGAATGTCTGATGGGACATATATGTCCCATCAGGTTCAAAATGGTAACCGAAAGTGCCGAGTAGGACTATAATGCTTAAAATTAAATTTTAAGTATGCGACAAATGATATATCCAACGCAAAGAAAACAAATTGTGATATATATTTAGTCCGATGCAAAACTAAATTAGTGACTTAATGGATAGTACTAAAACAAATTCATTAAATAAAGTAATATCTTTTGGGCCATGCAGGGTTGTGTGTCTCATATTTAACTAAGGATTGTAAATACCCTGTAGAGAAAAATGTTTGCAACTTTTTTGAAATGATTTTTTAAATTATGATTAGAAAGAGCCTTTAAACCTGAAGGTAAGTAAGCCTCAATTTTATGTAATATTAGTCTAAATTTTAGCATTGAGAAAAATAAACTAAAATACTAAGGTCAAAACTACCAGAGTATGACACATTTACCGCGTTTCTAATTCTATGGGAACACCAAATGACGCGGTAAATTTTACCCAAGCACTTTAATGGTGACTTAAGGTAAAATTATCAGCAAAATATGACTTTGTTACCATTCTAATAGGTAGAAAATTTGGTAAAATTCATTAATTTTATCATGATACCTTAAAGCAAGGCATAAAAATCATTTGTTCGGTTAAGTTTAATTTTCTGAATCGTATTTTTACTAATAGTGTGATAATTTTTTTCTTCCCAATGAGCTGCACAATCGGTCTTGCCAATGAGCAGACCTAGTGCGTTCTCCAGAGGTGGTATCCACTCTTTCAGGACCACCACAATGGGTGAGATACCGTTGGTCATGTTAATTTGGACGTCTAGTTTCTTCCACACTAGATGGCAGCACCGAGACTCTATTTGGATGCTAAAGTGCACTAGGAATTTAATTTTGCCGGAAATGACAAGAGCCAATGAGGCACTCCAGGGATCTTTTACATGCCGCATAATTATACGAAATGGCCGCTGAGGATTTTCTGCATCCCGAAAATCCGGTGTCTGGGCCGGGGATCGAACCCGCAGACTTGGGCTCAGAAGGCCGACGACAAACCAACTGCGCCACCCAGCCACCTTATAGTGTGATAATAAGAACTATAATTTTGAAATCCAAAGATTCCGATAAACAGTTACTATATGAACGGAGAATTACCAAGTGAATGGTTTAAACACCGTATATTTTGGTTTTATTACAAAAATTATAGTTTTCTTTACCAGAAACGGCATTACAATACGTACACGGTAACTTCATCAGATTTTTTCATGCTGATAATAGTATTAAAACTAAATAAAAAAATTATTTTATTTCAACTGACAAACATAAAGATAAAGCTTCTGCAAGGAGTTCAAAAGTTAATTTCATCATTTAAAACTAGTTTATTCTCATTCCAACCCCTCAAGTAGTTTAATCCTTTGTGCTTCTCAGTTGATACGTTTTGTTAAAACAAAACTGCCAATTTACTAGAACGTAGACCAAATAGCATGCTTTCAAATTTAAATTACTTCTAATTTATGTCGGTTCAGTACTCGGAACCTGAGAATTATTCAAACATTGAAATTCTCGGTTTTCAATTACATTAGAGACATTTCAGGAAGCAGAAATTCGTATAGGAATGGTTAGTATGCAAATGAATACTTCCCTAGGGATTACAGTAACAGGATTCGCCATGAAAATATTACCTCCTCTTAAAGATTTCATTCTTAATATGATTCTAGGTTGTAGTATTGCAGATGGATGGAGAAATTTCAATTGTCTTTGAGAATTGTGTGTCCTCACCATTTGAGAATCTTTTATCATAATACTGTAAGCATTACAAGTGGTACTTCAAGTGTGAAGACTACCGAAATTTTGAAGTAATTGAGAAAGGATTGGAGATTTTGTTACAGTTATGTTCACTGAATCACGGTGAAGCGGGATTCATCACGCACTCCACTTTAAATTTCTAAAAATAGCTATTTAGGTTTTTTTTTTCAAGAGTTATCCTTACTATTGTGTATTAATAACTATGTTTTTTATTATTTAGTAAAGTATTGCAGTCCAAAAAGTTAAAAGTTGTAATTTTTTTCTCTTCTATTTACGCGAGTTCCGTAATTGACCCAATCTTGCTATTCGTGAGAAAAAAAAATATTTTTCACATTTGTTTCGTATGAGGTCTGTTCTACTTTATTTGATGTAAGTTAGACTAGTATTCTGATTTCAGGTATAAGTTAGTTCATCTGCTTTTAAATCTGAATTTATATAATGGTCAATTCCGTGAAAAACTGACAAAAAAAACAATTTTTAAAGTTTAGTAAGAAAACATTTTATTGGTTTAAAGATAAAAAAAAATTAAAAATTTCATTGGAACAACAAACATTTCAGGGAATCAATAACATAATTGTGTAAAGATATTTTTTATAATTAACTCTGCTAGGCTACTTTAATAGAAAAATTACAGGTCTCATCATCACGCTTTCGATTTCTCGTATAATCTAAAAGTTAAAATAAATATTTTTTATTCGTTTTTCATTGAAACAATATTTCATAATATGTTTAAAAATTACTTAAAGATTTGATAAAAAATATATTTTTGTGGTAACAGTAGATATTTATATTAATGCAGTGTCATGTCTGTCGCAAGAGCTGTCATGTCTCTTTTTAATGTTTACGAATTTCTTATTGATGAAATACTTTTTAGCTTCATTTCTTCTTTTTCTGCAACAAAGTTAACTGTTAATTAAAGAAATAAATATAATTGACAAAATGAAAATAAGGTTTAAATTTGATATTCCTGTCCTATTCGTCGTAGTTGTCAGAATTATTATGACTCATATTTAGTTTTGAGGAATTGTAGAAAGAATTTGTTGAACTTTGAGAATTTGTAGAATATTAATCTAGTTTTTTTATTGGGGACAGCAACAATTCCTATATGATTAGGTAAATGCTTAATTTAAACATTAAACCTTGTTATAGTATCATCTTATTTCAATTTCAAGCAAATTTTTCAAACTTGGGAGTATGTACCATCAGAAGTGAAAAACAAGTGGATATTTCGAGAACATAACAGATGGATATAGTTTGTCTAAGCTAAGAACTCCTCCTGCTACAAAGTCAGAAGCTATCTGGTGCTATGGAAACAAGAATGGTGCATTTTATGGAGGGTAGCTTTACCCTCCATATATATATATATATATATATATATATATATATATATATATATATATATTTAGAGTAAAATGTATATATATATATATATATATATATATATATATATATATATATATACATTTCACTCTAAACACGCAGATGAATGGAATGCGATTCCAAAATCATCCAAATGCAAAAGATGCAACTGATTTAACTTTAGAAAGTATGCATCCTATTAACTTTAGAACTACATTTAAAACAAATGCTATGAAGATCATATATTTTAATTTCAAAGAGAAGTTATTTTGAAGTAGATAGTAAGTGTTTTTCTAACGAAAATAAAACATTTCATGGTTCGTATACAAAAATAGAAAATTGGCAATTCCATATCAAGTATTTAATGCAAATTTTCAAAAAAGAAGTTAATAGAATTTAATTTAATGGCATGTCTTCTTGCATGTTTTTTGAAAAAAAGAACCAGCCAAAAGCTACTACAGCCCCGTATTTTAAAAATATTTATATATATAACAAGTTTTAATTATTGCATCTTTTTATGTTTGTTTTGAACATATACAGTTTGTTGCCTTTTCTGCATAATAAAAATTTTTTAGATGTAGTCTTTTGTAGTAGTTTTTAGATGTAGTATAACAAAAACCAAATACAGTTTAAAGTTTTACACGAGTCTTGCTTGTCACGCTAGTAAATTTTTTAAAAAGTACTTAAATTTTATAATTTTTATTATTTCATGTCTTTTTAATACATTTTCCTGTTTTTTTTTTGTTTTTTTATACTAAATTTTACACCATAATAAAGCATTTGGTCATATTGTTACGTCACTCAAAAATTATGTCATATTTTGACATGTCTGTCGCAACATCTTTTTATCTTATGAACCAAAGTGTTTCTCACCCAGGACAAATTTTTGCATTATTTCTGATTGGAAAGTATCTAATTTGCTACACTGCAATATTTGTTGAAGTATATTTATGTTTAATCTAAAAAATTGGCAAAAAAGTTGTCGCATGTCACGTCTGTCACATGGAATTTATCAAAACTAACTTGAGGTCTTCTCAAATGATTCTAAAAAACGAAACAAATGAATTTTTGACGCATTGTTTAAAACTGCTTCGAGTTCGTTTTTGTACTCAAAAATAACTATAGCTCTATCAGGTCCTTTTAAGAAATTGGTATCCAGAATTGAAATAAATGAATAAAAGAAAATACCAATTTTTCTGTACTAATGTTATGTACCACATATGCAAAGTACTAAAACAAAATACTGTGCAAAATATGTACCTTAATTTTTCTTTCCAGCCAGTTTACACTATTTCAGAATCGACATTAGTATTACAAATAAAACTATAAATATTTTTTGTACATTTCTGAAAAAAAATTCTGACTTGGAAATGGTTTTAAAAGATACGTATTCCATCAAAGACTTCATTTAACCAATTAGAAAAATTCTTTATAGAATAGAAGGAAAGTGATTAAATAATTACTCAGTCGTAACCAGGAAAACATGCATGCCAATAGTACAAACTATCCTCCTGATCATTCTGCCAAATGGTGCAAGGAGTTAGTAGCATTATATGCCGAAATAGCATTAAGATGACAAACGAGTGAAAGGCGTTCTTGTCAAATATATGAGACTTCCCGTTCCAATAAAAATTCATAAGGTTTCATTACAAAATATTTTTCAAAAACATCGAAAAGGCTCGAAATTTACTGAATCACTAAAAATTAGTGTTCAGTTTCTAAGAGTAAGAATAACTCAATTAATTTCTACCTTTTGCTGTGCTTCTCTAGTTCCAGCCAATTCGATGAGCTTCTTTCAATTGAAAGGGATTTTAATGTCACCTTTAACTGAATCAAATAACAGAAGTACTTAACACTTTTACCTGCGTGGAAGTCTTCGTCGCTTTCTATCTCTCGGATTTGTGGGTGGTGCGAATTATTTTTATTTTTGTTTGAGTCATTGGTTTAAAATAAGTGCCGCAGCAATTATATCCTGTTACACATCTATTAGGATTCTTTTCTAATTCAAATATATAGTAATTATTAATTACGAAGAACATTTAGGGTTAAAATTAGTAAATGGAGTTAAAAATACTAAACTGTAGCGCAATTAACATACCTGGTGTTCCCAAAATGACTGGTAATTGGAAAAGGAAATCAAGTAAAAATGGATGAAGACAGAAAGGCTTAACAAGTATAATTTTCATCCAATTTTATACAAGATTGCTCCTTTATTTCGAAATGTTTATGTCTTCAGCCTTAAATCGTACAAATTTATTATCTTTATATTTTTCCGATCCTTCTTGGGTGAGCGACTAGCGATGTTCTACTCTGTATTCCTGAAATGAACCCATTCTAAAAGACAAGGAAAAACTGGAATCAAAATTTAGAACAGATTTGCTTAAGACTTTTTAATTTAACTAATTCACAATCACTTTGCCCGGAGAGAAAAATTACGAAAATCGCTCACAGACCCATGATCCGACTACCTGGAGATATTTATGTCAGCACTGTGGTCGATGAGAGTTTAAATCAGAATTTGAATCATTGGGATTTGAACCTGGAAACCTCATATAAATTCATGTGATCTCCTGAGATGGTGATTCTATATGAGTTAACTATAAAACGATATTAATAATACTCCCATTAAAATATTACATGGGTGTCAGTCATTTTATCCTAAAATTGCTCCTCGTTGTTGCCGAAATGGGATTTCTGTTGACGAATTTTCTAAGCAATTTTAATACTCGAAGATAATGAATAGTATAATCGCCTCACCAGAATATGTTGCAACCCGTATAACTCTATCCGTTTTCACTTTTCTTTTATTTATTTTTAAATTCTCGGTTAGTTTTGAGTACTCCCATTAAAATATTACATGGGTGTCAGTAATTTTATCCTAAAATTGCTCCTCGTTGTAGCCGAAATGGGATTTCTGTTGACGAATTTTCTAAGCAATTTTAATACTCGAAGATAATGAATAGTATAATCGCCTCACCAGAATATGTTGCAACCCGTATAACTCTATCCGTTTTCACTTTTCTTTTATTTATTTTCAAATTCTCGGTTAGTTTTGAGTACTCCCATTAAAATATTACATGGGTGTCAGTAATTTTATCCTAAAATTGCTCCTCGTTGTAGCCGAAATGGGATTTCTGTTGACGAATTTTCTAAGCAATTTTAATACTCGAAGATAATGAATAGTATAATCGCCTCACCAGAATATGTTGCAACCCGTATAACTCTATGCGTTTTCACTTTTCTTTTATTTATTTTTAAATTCTCGGTTAGTTTTGAGTACTCCCATTAAAATATTACATGGGTGTCAGTAATTTTATCCTAAAATTGCTCCTCGTTGTAGCCGAAATGGGATTTCTGTTGACGAATTTTCTAAGCAATTTTAATACTCGAAGATAATGAATAGTATAATCGCCTCACCAGAATATGTTGCAACCCGTATAACTCTATCCGTTTTCACTTTTCTTTTATTTATTTTTAAATTCTCGGTTAGTTTTGAGTACTCCCATTAAAATATTACATGGGTGTCAGTTATTTTATCCTAAAATTGCTCCTCGTTGTTGCCGAAATGGGATTTCTGTTGACGAATTTTCTAAGCAATTTTAATACTCGAAGATAATGAATAGTATAATCGCCTCACCAGAATATGTTGCAACCCGTATAACTCTATCCGTTTTCACTTTTCTTTTATTTATTTTTAAATTCTCGGTTAGTTTTGAGTACTCCCATTAAAATATTACATGAGTGTCAGTCATTTTATCCTAAAATTGCTCCTCGTTGTTGCCGAAATGGGATTTCTGTTGACGAATTTTCTAAGCAATTTTAATACTCGAAGATAATGAATAGTATAATCGCCTCACCAGAATATGTTGCAACCCGTATAACTCTATCCGTTTTCACTTTTCTTTTATTTATTTTTAAATTCTCGGTTAGTTTTGAGGAACCTGGTAGTTGAATTTTGAAATGGATTTACTCACTCAGATTCATTGTTATGTATAATCTACTTTATCTGTAAGAGATAAACACAACTCCCTATTACATTAAAATTAGAAAAATTATGATGGTTTTCCAATCAACTTTTCCATGTACGAAAGATAAAACTTTTTGCAATATTTCATAGTTTACTGCCTACGAATTTTTTAAAAGAATATTGTACTTACAAACAACTATATATTGCTTTGTTAAAATAAACGTACAACATTTATTTTCGAAAACTAGTGGAAATACCAATAAATGCCTTACTGTTTAGGTTCTTTATTTGATTGTTAATTTTACTTATTTATTTATGGTAAAAATATGCATCGCATTGTTAGGAAAATTAATAAAACAAATACCATTAAACATGATATAATTTTATAAGCCACAATAAAGAATTGAAAATAGTTTAATGAATGTTTTAGTTCCATGGTATGTTTATTATTTCCCAATAATTGCTATAAATCAGCATCCCTCTAATGATAGTTGTCTAATCTAGCAAGATGAAAATAATTACCAAATCCAAAAAGATTTTATCTAAAGTGCTTCAGCCCAAATATATTTTTTATATCCAATCCTTTTAGCATTGAAGTGATTTATTTCACTATTATCAGTGGAACTGTACTAGAAACCGCTTATCTAAAGGAATGTTACAAAAGAATGTTCTTGCAAAAAAGTGTTCTATTCTTTTTCTTATTCGGATGAACTTCAAGAAGAGGAAGCCTTTTCTTTTTTTGTTCCTTTTTCGACCGTAAAACACTCTCGAACTTTTCAAAAAGTATAGAAAAGAATAAATAAAATATATTTCATCGATTAGAATCTTTTTCGGAACTTTTATTCTGCAAACAATAAGGTTCAAAAGTTCTGTTTCAAGTTGGTGTTTTCTGCCTTTCAGCCAGCCTGCATCCTGTCCGATAACTTTCATTTTCTTTATTCTTTTGAAATAAATTTTTAAACTTTTAATAGCTAATAGGAAAGCTATAAATAAAAATCTACAAAAATTTCGTTCAATTATTTTTATTTTGACTTAGTTTGTAATTCAATTAATAGCGATTAATTTTTTCACTCCAGGATTGCTGACTATTTAAGTTTTTATCCTAAATTTAACTTATATTCAAATTAACTTTTATTTTCCTTCATTCATTTGAAATAAATCTACATTTTTTTCTAATGATCGAATTGAATAATATAATTAAGACTTACCTGCTATAATCTACAATTATTTTGCTAAATAACTATCACTTTATTTAAAGTTCTTGTTATTTACACTTCGACTTTGTTTGTAATTCAATTAATAACGATTAATTTTTTCATTCCAGGATTGCTGACTATTTAAATTTTTATCTTAAATTTAACTTATATTTCAAATTAACCCTAATTTTTCTTCGTTCAATTGAAATTAATCTACATTTTTTCCTAATGATCGAATAGAATAATACAATTAAGACTTACTTGTTATAATCTTCAATTATTTCGTTAAATAACTATCACCATTCATTTAAAGTTTTTGTTTGTTATAAATCTGTAAATATAATTAAAAGATTTTATTCAGTCTACAAAGTATGGCTTAGAATGTCATCACTCACTAGTTAAATTTTATTTTAAAGTAACTGTTACTTTAATAATTTGATAAAATCTAAAATTTTTAAATTCAAATTAAATTTTCTTTCATGGAATCGGGTGTGGTTATAATTCTAGTAAATGATTCATGTTCTTATAATTCTATTTAAATAGATGGTTTTATTCCTGAGTCGATGGTTAGATTTCGGAAAATACATTACATTGAAATTGCTGATAATCATTTAATTTGAATTTCGAATTTAACTTATATTTTAATCTAGCTTTTGTATTCTTTTATTTATTTGACATATATCTTTTTTCTATAATCTATATCAATGTTTCTATAATCTAAAATATAATCAATCTTTTTTTTTTCCGGCTATAACAGTTAAATAAAGTGACAGTTAAAAATTATCTTATTATAACCAATAGTTATTAAAATAAATAATTTTAATTGAAATGAGTTTTTAAGTAATTATAATTTTATTAGAATATGTAATTTTATTCATTCTAGAAAATGATGTAAAGGCAAAACTGACTGTCGAACTATAAGTTTTATTTTGATTTGTATAATTATTACACTTACACTATTATAATTTTTATGCTAAAATTATGTTAAAATAACTGACAGCTCTCTAGCCATCCAATTAATCTCAAAGTTTATGGTTAAGAACATTTTTTTCATTTAAGGTTTTGAAACCGTTTACAACTGGTACGGTAAAAAAAAAACAATGAACAAAGAAGTGTACGGTTTTTTGACGATTGACAATTAGCATAAAACATTAAAAGCGAAATATATTTATTCAATGAAGATAATAAAGCAAATTTATGGTGCTGTCTTTTGTACGTGAATAAGAGTTTTGTATTCTAACAGCCAAAGGGTTACAAATTGGGGAGTACATGACCCTGGAAGCTCTTCAGGTGTTGAAGAGAATGGAGGGAATACTGTGATGTCAACGCTGGGAATCAAACCCCGTTCTGTTGGTCATTGTGTTTAGCACTGTCGGCTGTAATATGTATCCATTTGCAAAGAACTATGTGGCTTCATAAGGTGGGTTTAGTTGATGCTACAGAATTCTGGTTGGCCATATTAGGTGAAAGCAGTAATAAACGGTTTTTCTAACAGTTAACAGTTTTAATACCATCTTATTTAAGGTTATTTTACTATTTTGTTGGAATATGGTAAAATAGCAATTAAATAAATTGTTACTAAACATTTTCTCCGAGAAATTTCTAACAGTGTATATTTCAAAGTAGTTTATGATATTTTTTGCGCAACCAGAGAATTAATCGACTGAAAAAAAAATTTGCATTTGTTTTCCTTTTCTAACTTCTTTTAAATTATTAGATAGTCAAGTCCAATCGTTTCGTTTCATAATCGACCAGATTACACCAGATAATTTGATGTAACATATTCTAGCTTGCATTTAGTAAATTTTCGTGTAAATTATCTTGTTATCTAAAATGGCTGGTAAAGTTTGAAAAAAAAGTTTCTAATAATTTTTAAAGAAAGTATTTCTGAATTATGGGAAGTATCAGTTTACGTGTCGCTAATTGTACTTCCCTATTATAAACTCACTGTTCAAGCGCATTTGAAAGAGCTTCAATCACATATTCTTTTATTTAAAATATGTTAAATTCAATGTTATCTTATAATTATTGTAGATAATAGCATTTAAATAGAACTGGGGAAATGGCTGCTTTATGATAATTTACTAATTTAGTGATCAAATAGGTAGGTCAGAAAGTTAGACACGAAATGACAGCTGAATCTAGGCCCATTTCAAACCGTTTCTGACAATAATTATTAGTAAGCATGAAATCACAATATATGCATGAATAAAAACCGACTTCAAATGAGTTTAACTGCCAGTTCATAATGGATAAGTGCCCATACCTGCGTACAATGATATTACCGGACTTGGAAATCTAGGCAATTCCAAATAATTCTTAGATTCTAACCGCTGAATTGAGTTTATTGTCAGATTTATATAACGATAGTCAAACTTAACAAAATATTTTCTTTCAAATGTAAACGAGTTACGCTGAAAAAAAAGGAGAAAAAAAATGAATTAAATATCGTTGTGCACTTTAGTTGCATTACCCGTAAAATCCATTTTCCCCTTAAATTATTGTACTGCTATTTTTACAGTAATACACATTTGATTTGAGTGATTCAATGATTTTACAGTACTTATTATTATAAAAATTACGATAAATCAGATAAACTGAAAAATTACGTTCCGTAACATGTTTCGGTAAAATGGATTTTACGGTAAAAAGTACAGACACTTTTAAGTGAGTGCCGGCCCTCAGGTGAGTGCCGGTACTTTTTGCAATAATTTGTTCGGTTAATTTTTGCAGAGTAGGATAGAAAGCCATAGTCAATTGCAGTTAATATTTAGGTTATTTTAAGGATATTCTCATTTTCTTCTTCTGATTTTTCATATAAAGAATAAAATATTTTAACTCAAAGAACATATGTTATTTTTGTGCTGCGGCATAAAATTAAGTAGAACAACGGATAAGAATGCAAAGGTATTGTTCTAATCGTAAGGAATTTTCTTAATTTTTTAAAATTTCTTTTCCGACTTGGTATAAAGTTTTCTTTCTCATTCTACCACATATTCTCCTTACTCTTACTTAGAAATGACATTACTTCGTTCCAATCTTATTACCATTCCTCTTTGGTTTATTTCTTGTAGTATTCACACCATTTTCTCCTCATTTTGAGTTTTTTTAGTACAGTCGTTGCATTTTTATCATAGAACTACATAGTTAAAAATTCCGCATCAAGCTTCGTTAAAAAAACTTTCGTAAATTTCGCTTTCAAATTTACGGTACTCAGTGTGTTTTTTCAATTTTTATCGTAAAGTTTTACGGAACAAAAAATCTAACGCACCACAACTTTTAATAGCATTTACAGTAAAATCAAATCACAGTAATTAAATAAATAAATTAATATTTTTAAAATAATATTTACTGTAACATCTTCAAAATTACTGTAATTAAATAAATAAATTATTATTTTTACGGTGATATTTACTGTAAAATCACATCGTTATTATTTATTAAAGTGATTGTGGGAATAAAGTGATGTGGGAGTGAAGTGATGATGGGAGGATTACAAAGTAGACCTCTGTAATTAAATAAACAATGCTTTAAAATTACAGTATAAAATGAATTTCACTATAAAATTTGTTTTACCGATGCTGCACGATGCCCGTAATTTTATCCAAAAGCTTTTACACAGCAAATACTTCTGGATTTGTCTTTTATTTAATGCATTTTAGTTTTTTTATGCAGTTTTGCTACTTTATTTGCAAATTGATTTATTTATTATTGAGATAAATATAAATTTAAAAGTTAGGAATATAGAATAATAATAATTGACCTAAATGTCCTTGTATCGAATTAGATTAACAGTATAAAATAGAATAGAATAGCAATTAGAAACAATTAGAATCTCAGTGAACAATTGGATTAACACATTTAAATTTATAGGTGGGAATATAGAATGACAATACTAATTGAATAACTAATTGAATCATGCGTTTTTTAATAGAAACTTATATTCGTAAATTGACAATTAACACACTTTATAAATTGGATTTTGAAATTAATAATCTTCCACATCCAAATAAGCAAAATTATGCGCAAGTTGGGCAATTATGGGGGGGACTTAGTATGGTAGTAGACTTGTTTGGGACTTAGTAGGTATGTATGGGACTTAGTGTTATATGCAATTATGGGATATAGAATAACAATTTGCTAATTGAATCATACGTTCTTTAATCGAACCATACGTTCGTAAATAGACAATTAACACACTTTATAAATTGGATTTTAAAATTAACAATTTTCCACATCCAAATAAGCAAAGTAAATAAATAATGTAATTGTATAAGAAAACTCTGTAGTAGATAGTATAGTAATCCGTATTTGAAAAATGTAGTCATTTTACGCTTGGGAAGGAGGAAAAAGGATGAAACGTCTTTGCAACATCATGCGTGTTCCTTAAAACATTGAGTTGTTTATAAGCCACTTTTTCGGGGGAGGGAGTAGAAAAGTGTGTTAAACGATCAGATTTCCAGTGTTAATCAAAGTGCATACACGGCAGAAAAAAAGAGGTGAAAGGGAATATTCCACTGGTGTCAGAAGAGCTGAGAATCTCGCAATTATTTGAAGTAGAAAAACCTTCCTTAGAAAAAAACAGAGTATCAAGCAATATTATGGATTTAAAATGTTTATACACGAGAGAAAAAGAAATAAGAAAAAAAAAGCACATCTCCTAGTCACCATGGAGTCATTGATTTTGCCTTCGTCTACTGACGACATAAATTTTAAGGAAAAACTAGAATATCCTAAAATATTAGAATTTATAAATATTCAATAAGTACTAACTGCAAACATGAAAGTAAACAAAGGGGTAAGGGGGGAAGGTATTTCTCCTGGTTAAAATAGAGGCGTGAATCCCGTATTTATTAGAAGAAAATCTTCGGTAAGAGAAAGTATAATATCAAGCAATATTATAGGTTTTCATTGTGTATTAAAGTGTATACATGAGAAAAATTTGTAAAAAATTAATAAATGAAGGAATTGACACCATGGGAATGTGAATTTGGTATGCTGTAAAAAAGTCCGGATCAAATTACGGTAAAAAGTACCGGTATTGAGATCGGTGAGTACTTCCTAATGTAATATACATTTCTCCCGGAACATGTTAGGGCTCAAAAATTCTGATTTTTACAAATAAAGTTACCGAAAATCACTGAATCACTCTAATTAAATAAACATTACTGTAAAAACTACGATGTAATATTATAGGATGAAAACAGATTTTACGAATTACATCCAAAGTGCCGGTATTTTATACCGTAGTTTGATTCGGAATTTTGTACAGTGCATTTATTTGAAGAGGATAAACCTTCCGCAAGGAAATGCAGCATAGCAAACAATACCATTGCTATTTAATGCATATCAAGGTGTACAAGATAAAACTAAAAAAAAACTTAACACTCATTTTACAAATAATGTTCTCGTTTCTGGAAAATAAGGTGAAAGCGAACAACAAAATCGTGTTACATACCATTTTTATTAATAGCATATACTTAAGTGGGATCATCAGTTTCTTTCTAAACGAAGGTTGGTGACAGTAAGCCGCCGTAAAGGGCAATTATAATGTTGTAACTGGCGCTTGATTTATGAACGACTTTAACAAAAGTGTTATATTTTAACCCAGTATTTTATGTCAAAATGGTGAAAGTTTGACACTTCATAAAACCGTACTTGTCAACTAAGCCTTTCTTTTATGAATTACACGTTATAATAGGTGATGTTACACCGGGTTTCGTCTTAAATTTAAAGCGAGTTCACTTTATAACTACTGAAAATTTATTTCAAATATATAGCATAAAAGATTTTATGACAATGTTGACTATCTTTTTACTGAGCAGCTTAATAATTTCTGTGCTTTACATTTTAAGTTGTATCTTGAACTATGCATTGAGCTTAAACTCTTTGTTAGGTGTATATTTAAATCATAACATTTAACTTATTTTGTATGAAAAATGTAAAAAACAGATTAGTTCATTTATTATAATGATTCAAATCATGGTAATGTATATATTCACTGTATTAACTTTGATTAATATTTTTTTTTTAAAAATCAGAGCGTTTTTTCTGAATTTACTTGATAGAGTAATTTCAATGCTTTTTTATGTTATTTTAGATTGAAATATTGAAAATATTGTCTTTATCAATTTATGTACAGTGTGCAAACGAAAAAAAAACAATGAATAAACGGACCACTGACAAAAGGATACACAACTTTTGATCTTATATAATAATAATAAGTGATAGCTGTAATAGGATAATATAATAATGATAGTGGATAGCAAAAATATAGGGGATAGCCTGGGAAAAATAATTCCAATAGTTTGGTAAGGCGAGTGGTCCAAAGTTTGGACCCCTAAATGTTAATTTTTCTTTTTGCGTATTTCACCATATCTCAACAATTTTTTAAGTTGACTGAAAGAATTTTGCATATATTTATAAAATTCGTTTATCCAAAGATAACGCCGAGCAAATAAAATAATTTATTAAATATTTATTATTTTATTTAATGCTATTTGAAAAATTATGAATTGCATGATATACAATTTTTACATTATTTTAAAGAATATAATTTTGCACGGCAAAATGATTGAAACATTTGAGAGTAATCAGTTAAATAGTTCCGGAGAATCGAATTTTAAAATGCAATCTTTTTTCCAGATTGCGGATACCCCCTATATTTTAAGGATACAAAATCCAAATCCTTCATAAAAAAGAGAAGGTTTTTTTTTTATAGAGAAAGTACGTTTTTGTATGTGATATAGTAACTTAAAATATCTTCTGCGCTAGTTAGCATATTTGAGATCAAGCACTCGAACCATTAAAAAGAATTATTAGAACGTGGAGATGATCATTGGATAAAAAGTTAATCATAATTATTCGTTTATTATTATTTTTTTGCTCACAGTTCAATTTAGCATATCTGAAAGACACTGCTTATGATTTGAACTTCGATTTTTATCCAAAATCAAGTGTGTTCTAAGAACAGTGTGTAAGTTCAGATGAAAAAGTCGGTTTTTTTTTATCCGAATTGGTTGACGAAACTTAATACTTGCAAGCAAATAACATCCCAAAATATCTTTCTTAAAACAATACGCGTTTATTTTTACTCTCTTAAAAAGTTTAGTTAAAGTATGTTTAAATATATAAGCATAGTTTCGGTAATTTTTGAACTTTCATGTCTATAAGAAAAAGAAACAGCAAATAGATATATTTTTACGAAGTATTTTTACTATCACTTTTACAACCAAACAGAATTTCCTCAAATTGCTTTTAAAAATGTCTATTTTAGAACGACGGTATCGATTTTTCTTTTTCTTTGACGAGCAAGTTTCCTAAAGTTAATATTTGTCAGTCAAATTTGAGAAAGATCATTTCAAGATTGAGATCGAATTGCAATTAACTTACTTTTTCCAGTCCCACATTGTCTACATTCCAAGAAATGACAGGAATCCCTAAATATCCTGTGAGTTGAAGTAGATACTGAACAGAAGCCGCATTCAGGCCATAAACCTCCGAGTTCGTTAAATAAATTATCGTTATAACGTTCTGCTCCAGAAGAACACTACAAAGAGTTGTAAGAATTTCAAGCGGACTCGCCGACAGTGGCATCATTAGCCAAGGACCTTGAGCTATTCTGGAATGCTTAGTGAAGTTGAAGTTGTAGTACTTGTTTTCATTCAAGTTCTTTGTGGCATCCAGCATTCTTTTGAAATACATTCTCTGAAAAGTTGTGAGGGATGTCTTTGGTAAAATAGCTCCTAAGTGGACTTCTGATATTTTAGAATTGCTAAGTTTCCATTCATGAGTTCTTCTGTTTTCAGAATAAGGACAAATTGCCAGAAGTATAATCACAAAAAGCATTGTTTTCAATTTATATTTAAAACTAACTCTATGTAACACTTGAGAACATTGATGAAACAGCGTTTCTCCATTCATGGTAAATTATTGAAGAGACAAGATAACACACAAAAATTTATATTTGTCAGCAATTGTGTTGAGATGACATTAATGTATTGATTACACTGAGATATATATTCGTTAGCAATTAGCTGCCATGAAGGGTCAGAGTTCACTGAACTGGAAAGAGATTATTGCGATATATGTGATAACATTGTTCTTAAAAATCAAACACAGATAAACTTTTCTTTCAAATGAATAACACCAGAGTCTCACTAAAAATCATTTACCAAAAATAATGAGTTGCTGTTTGATGCTATATACATTTAACCAATAGCTACTGCATCGTAATTCATCAACATTAACGCTTCTTATAGAATCTTCTGGGCTATTTGGGCTTAAAATTAGAGTTTATAGTTTTATGGTTGCTTCTGTGGTTCCTCGTGTAAATCTTTACAAATTATAATGCAATATTTAACAATCATAAGAAAATACTTTTCTACCATGGAGTATTTATCAATACAAAAAGCATCAGTCTAAAAAATTGTTCTTGACGTATGCGTACATTTCAGCTCTGTCATTTCTTATTACTTTCGCCTAATTATTCAAATTTCATCACACATTTGCTTGCGTATTTTTTAAAAGAATGTTTCTTTCTTCTAATTATTATTATCAGTAAAACTCAGTTATATGAATTTAAATTTTCTTTAATTAAACAATATAAGAAAAAAGCTATTATTCTCCGAATCCAAAAGAACCGTTTTCAAAATAAAAATCACAAATTTTTGAAGCAAAGAATTTATGATAGCTGTGTACTGGAATCGAAAACATTTCTTTAACTTTTTTTAATAACAACTTGGTTTACTTGTTTTCAATCATCATTGTTTTAATTGGTGTTTTTGCTTTTTCATATATATATTATCATTAACTTTGTGTGAAGTGTCTTTTGCTTCATATGTTCTCTGTAATAAAAAAGAACACATGTTAAGAATATAAAATGCATAAAAGTATATCTAAATTTATTGATATATATAAAAAGAATAAAATTTCAATCACAAAAAAGACAGATTAAAAAAAAAATGATAAACAGATTTTACTATTTTATTGGTGGTTATTATTTAATTTTCATTTTTTTTGCAACTATTAGGTTTTTTTAAGCAATATTCCCATAAAATTTCACGTCATTTTGTTTCGAAAATTTATTGATTCATAACGCAAAAATGCATGCAAGGCGAAAAAAATCAAATCCATCGAAATGTAATAATAATATAAAATATATACTTAAATATTTATTTAGATAAATTTTGTTGTTTGTTACAAGACTTTGTAAACACCAAGAGAAAACATTCCCGAACATGAAAATACTACAATGGAAATTGTTTTTGAAATCCTGATTTAAATTGAAATTTCAAATATAAAATCCATACTAAAATTTGCCTAAACCAAAAGAATTGACAATACCAAATTTTTTAAAATTTTAAAACAGTGTCCATAAACCTGTAAAAACTATATAATAAGTATATTAATTTGTTCTTAACCATATTAATCTGGTCGAGAAATTTTTGCAGCGTATGAAGTACAGAAAATACGTACAGTCATATGTCTGTAGGTATTTTTTTTAAAGATATTTAAAAAAATCCGTAAAATAGGAAATAAAAGTAAAGTTTAAATAAACTCTCATTTAGTGCATTAATCTAAGACGTTAATGATAATAGACCAATAATTCAAGTTTTTTTTTAACATAAGCTTAATGAAAAAGGCACAAAAATACCTGAAAATGCAAAAAATATAAACAAATAAACTTTTCGTTATAAAAATTGCTTTACACATTTTCTCATAGAATTAACTTGCAGAAAACTGACTTTCGAATCTGACTGATACAATGCTGCAATCCGATGCTCATTGAGTTAAAAAAAATTTTAGAAAGTAAAAAAAATACAGTAGTCAAACCTCCTCTACGGTTACAGCCACTAAATTTGTCTTACAGTGACAGTAATGCTAAGTGACAGCTAGTAATGTTAAAAAAACAACCATTTGCATGATGTCACAAACTCAAATTGATCATAATATTTTAAATGCATCATAATCTTTATATAATAATCCTTTTTTGAGACACATGAAAAGCCATACAACTTAATTCATGTATTTCTTCTTTTAAAATCGTCTTCAATGTATGCTATATTTACGTAAATTAGGTCCTTTTAACTTAAAATTAGGGGGAATGAAAGGTCACAAACAATTTCTTGAGTGGATTAGCTAGCTTATTTGAATAAAATCGTATTGAGCCTAAGGTCCATTTATGCTGTTAATAGTTTCCTTAATTGGTATTTTTTATAAATATTATTTATAAGGAGTTGCAAATTTATATAATTCAATCAATGCTTTTTATATTAAAAATAAAATATAGCGTAGCCTTTATTGGATTTTCACATTTGAGCTTCTGAAACTTAAATATTTTTTTTAAAAAGAAAAAAAAGTAAAAGAATACTTTTGTCAAGTTTCATTAACTTCATAGTTGATCACCAGAGTCATGAATAAAACATAAACAATATTTCGCCGAAGATAGAATGCCTGACTTCTGTTATCAAGTGCCTATACTATAAATTTTCTGTTCATATGTAAATGTGATTGTATTATATATTTATATATGCATTTGCAAAACTTGTCTTCCTTCCGTGTATAGTACTTTTGAAAAAAAAATTGAAAAACATATCTTGGGTTTCTCAAGTAAAAGATAACATATTTTACAATTAATTTATCTTACATAACCTTCGAACTTATTCCCATAATCTTGTCTTTTAAGTGTGGAAATGCTTTTTAGTAAAGTATCCCTGATAAATATGTCATTTTCCTTTGTGAAACGTAAATAAAAATCATCGCAAAAATTGCTCATGCGCAATTGAGTGGTTGTACTGTGTGCAAGTCAATTCCTTTAACCGACTGCTGCAGAAAAAAAATACCAATATAACATTAGATATTATATCGAAATGATTAAAAAATTTCCCTCTTAAAATAATATTGATCATAACTATCGTCTTATTCTTCGATAATGAAGGGATATCTTTAAATTAAACTTTTTATTTCAACATGCATTTGAAATGCTTATGCGAATAAATAATCGAAAAACCAAACCCTAGAGATTAACTGTTTCTTCGTCTAAGATAATTAGAAGATTATCTTGGATAAATAGTAACTAAAGAACGGAAAATATTTAACTTTGCTTTCATAACGGTAAAATTTTTTTGACGGGACAATGTGCCCAAATCTTAGCCAGAAAATGTCATCAAAATATCGGGAAATTAACATTTATGCTACTGTTACGATATCAACTAGCGAATATGAAATTTAAGAGTAAGATAAATATTTTTGAATAAAATTTTATATTTAAAAATTACATTAACGTATCAATTTTTAAAGCGTGCATAATCAAGGTTATGAGTTTGGAATTCCTTTAAATAATATATAATATTCAAGGATAAAAATATTTCTCAGTAGATAGTACTTCAATAACAATAGGTAATGGATCGTTTTATTTTATAACATCGTCTACTATTGAATGAAAGATTTGGAAGACAAATATCGAAAATAAAACTAGAAAATATTATCTGCAATTTTCAGCGATATCTTGTTCGTGTTTGGCACATAAACTCGCTTATTTAGTTGGAATTCCAATAGATATCATGACATATTTAGCTGTAGAAAGCGTTGCAGTGAAAATAAATTATGCATATTGCATAGCTGTATTTCATATTGTTATGATCCTATCTACTGGCAAACCGAAAATTTGAAGAACATAAAAAAAAATTCTGTATGTAAGAAGATAAATTTTTGAGAATACTTCATAACTCAATTTAGTTTTTTAAAGCTAATATGAGTCAGGTTATTTATTTCAAGTTCTGCAAATGAAAAAAAATTATAAAAATATTAATATAGAAAGGGTATATTTTCCATGGAATGCGCGAGCTAAATAATTTTAACCGAATATTTTTTTGAATTTAGATGATAAAGGGTTTATAGTGGACGTTTACAAATTCTATTACAGCTAAAGAATAGTTTTAAATTTTAGGTCGCTGTTCAAACTCGATTTATATGCTAAATATTAAACGTTTTGAGTAAAAAAAAACTTGAAAGAGCTGTTTTTGAGAGCAGACAATTAAGCTAGGGCTGTTAAAGATCAAAATGATATGGGAAGCTTGGAAGAACTTAATATCGGACAATTATGGGTTGTCGATCCTTCTCGAGTTACGACCTTAATGATCCACTTACTTCCTTAATCTACATACTTTGCAGAAGAATTGCGGTCATCGATTTTTTTACAGAAGCGCATGAAGAGGAAGTTTGTTATTGAATGTGAAGTTATGTTGATGGAAGAAATATATTTAATATAGCTTGCCATAGAAGTTGTGAAGTTAATGGTGATGTTTTTCCTATAATGTATTTTATGAACTATTTTACATTGTGAAAGTATGTACTCGTATAAGAGAGAACTAAACTTCAGTATGGAATTTATAGATTTATACATTTCATATTTTGTTAGAAAATATCTGGATACGGAATATAGTTTAACTTCATTCAGTTTTAAAAATAGTTGCTCTTTTTATCATAATTTAAGTAGTTAAAAATCTTTTATAGCAAAATAATATTTACATGATTACTAGTAAATTCTATTACTAGTAAATCATATAAAATATAAACTTTTTAATGATCTATTCCTGTAAATCGTTTACTTTAAAACCTGTGATGTTAAATTACTGTGATGTAATAACAATTACATCAGTATATCTTGTGATGTAATGGTGTGAAATCTTTCATGTAATATCGATCCAAATATGGTGTTGACGAAAAACAAAAAATTGTGTAAAGAAACACTTTTTTAAGGCTCATGCCAAAATAATGCCAAAGGATTTGAATATCCTCTAAAGATTGTTTACATTTTAATACAAGTTGGCTTATTTTAGTAAATATTCCCGCTATAATATACATCAACCAAAACAAAATATCCCCGTTAAAATAATTTACACATGTTTTTAGTTGTGTAATACTATGTTATCTCTGTGCTGCTCTCATGTTTCATTTACAAATTCATTTTGATTTGAAAATTAATGCAAATGAATGAATTTTCTGAATGAATGATTTAATTCTAAATGAGTGATTTAATTCTATTCTTAATGAATAATTTTTACTTTATGTTGTATCGCAATGATACATTTATTGACACTTATGTGTATCTTCTTTTTTGCTATAATTATAAATTTTATTGCTATTGAATGCAAAAATGGTGGCTTTTATTTCAAATACACCTCTGGTGCAGAAGAACACTCAGTGGAGCAACAATTTGATGTAAAGTAGTTGACACCACAATGTCTAAATTTACTATTTTTTTCTAATATCATTTGCAATAATCTATTTTTTTTAAATAACAGACGGATTTATATTACAAAATAGTGATTTTTTCCAACAATTTTTGGGGGTTTCTGTTTAATGTTATTATATATATTTTATTAAATTCTATATAATCGAGTGTTGCTGTAAACATTTGAAAATTGGCCGACCGGCCTGTGTAGGGGGCAGGGAACTGTCGCTGCATCAGAAAGGTTCTGGGTTCGAATCCCGGGAAGGGCATGGACGTTTCTTTCTCTCTATATGTGTTCTATGTCCTTTCTCCTTTGTGTTTGAATGTGACCCGCCCTATAAACGGGTTGTGGTAGTGTGACGTGGGCAACGTTGCTCCACAGTCGTGGCTTGGCCGCAGGTGCCCACTGGGTAACGAAAAGAGAGTTAGCAGTTCTGGCACTTTCTGTGGCCAATGGACAATAGTTCCAAGTGCTGACCATTAAAAAAAATAAAACAACGCATTTGAAAATTGTTAAACGTGTATTTTCTTTTTTGTAAAGGGAATAGATGGGTTTCGGAAAAAGTGGTTTATAAGGAAGGGGATTTTTTTTTGTTAATTCGATTTGTCACTTGTTTTGTTCTAAAAATATCCAAACTAATAGTGTCTTTCTTTATTTGTTATTTTTAATATCTTTCTATTTTCGTATTTCTAAGTTATTTTGACCAAGATCTGTGTTTTATGTAGTTGGAAAAAATTACATGGATTGTTTTACGAAAAACTCTTATTGAAAGTGAACATACAAACTGAAAATGAAGTGATTAAAACCTTAAATCCTTTAAACATCATTTTGTTTTAAATTTTTATTTGTAGCACGTTGCCAAAATTTGGAGATTTCTGAGCCACTTAGGAAACCAGATGAATTATTTCTCCCAAATATTTCGTAAACACTATGATGGTAAATATACAAGATATGATATATTTTCATATCTTGTGTTTTTTACATGATAAGAATGTACAAGAAAATATGCAAAGTCAAATGGCTGAAATGTTGTTGTTGTTACAGGCCATTAAGGCAAGGGGGCGAGATTGTTCCCGTTTTCCAATGGCTCCATTTATGGACAAGAGTTCGACTTCTGCCACCCCATCCCTCAAATCCGTTTATGGGCAGACTCATTCATTCATCCACAGATCGTAATTTTGACCTGAATAAGAGAGCGATCAATCTACGATTCAGTACCCCAGAGGTATAATTTGTTATGGGAGGACTTTTTTACTCAACAGATTTACCGTGGAGCAGTCGCCGTTTACTATACTTCTTCGGACTATTTTAAAGAGTTTTAGCTCGCCTGGATTCAAAATCCCGTTCTCACGAAAGTGAGTCCAGCGCCCTGCCAACCAGGTTATCCCAACCCACATGGCTGAAATGAAATAGCAAATCAAAACATACATGAAAAAACTTGGGGTATGAAATGCTATTCGGAGCTACTAGATTGGGTGCAAATCATTGCTTATGTGTAAGAAAAATTAAAAAAAATCATTATACATTATTTCATTTATACTATTTTTCTACACAAATTACATATTTACGAACGATACTACTACAGGAGTAGTTCAAAGTGCTTGTGTAGACTAACGCTTTGTATAGATACTGCTTAGAATAGCAGTCCTTCTCTAAAATACAACTGTATTATTTACTTGTTCCCGTTGTGTGTCGGGACGTCCCGACACACAACGGGAACCCGTTGCTCTTTTGTGTTTCGTACATTTGTATGCCCGCTTAGGCTTTTAATTTTGGCCTAATTATTTTGAAGCATATTTATATAGTGTACGTTACACATGTTAATTTATTACATTTTAGAGTATAAAAAGGAATATTCAGCGCAAATGACCTATATTGAATTTTTCTTCCAAAAATGCACTAAAAATACAATATAGATTACAATAGTTTCAAAGGTAAGTTTAATAGCAATCCTTCTCTAAAATACAACCGTATTATTTACTTGTTCCCGTTGTGTGTCGGGACCATGGAGCTAGGAGTAGATGGAGGAGACACTAGCAGAAATTCGAGAAGCCGAAAGCTCGGCAATGTTAACCGCGAAATTAACCGTCGGCCATCTTATTACTTCAAAACATTGGCAGTTGTAGCTCGTTTATGCTTGAATTGTCGTATGTTGGGACAGTTATTATCATTTTTATTTTATTCGTTATTCGAGTAGTCTTACTTTGTCTTATTATTTTTTCTTGGACTTCTTATTATTTTAATTATATTATTTTAATTATCACTTCTTGCATCTTAAGGTTTTATGTTACTTTATAAAAATTTCAGCTTTAGTTTTATTTATTTCTGTCGAAGTTATTCATCTGAAAATTGATATTTTTTAAAACCAGAAAGTATCCCATTGCATTCCAAATATGAAATAGATAGAAAAATTTAAATTTATTAAAAATCTAATATTATATACAAGTGATTGCATGTAATATTAGATAATAATAAAGTACTCCATGATTACATATACATTTATTCTAAGCTTTATAGTGATGTAGTTTTTGCTTAATGTTAAGGTATTGATAGTTTCTGTTCTATACCTTCATTTAATGTATTTCCCCTAAAAAAAATAATAATTTTTATTAAAGCGTAGGGTTTTCTAATCCCTAAACAAAGTCCTTTTTTAAATCAAAGTGATTTATTTTAAATTTAGCAATAATCAATTTCCTATTTATAGAGAATATATATATATATATATATATGTTACGCTTTGAAAGCCTAAACATTGTAAGTTTGTAGTGTGGCCGGTGTTGCTTGGAAAAGATACAGGAAAATGCAGGAATCATACATAATATAATTTTATTAAAGTACGGGCCAAAGCCCCAGAATGACAACCTTACATGCTGGTGGATAGGTATAGAATAGCACATTTGACCTTGGAAAGAGGGTTTTTATATCTTTCTGGACAATATATTTAAATGTTAATAGGTCTCAGTAGCGTGGGACTGATCAATTTCCCAAGCTGCTAAAGCCACATCATCACATTTTTTGAGATAATTAGATCAATATTATTACTTTCTTGTGGGAAAGGTTTTTAAACGTTTGCGCGTTAGATAAATGCTCTATTTCTGGATTATATTTAATATATAATTGTTTTAACATTACATAATATTCCCCCCCTCTGAAGAAAAGGTCTGATCAATATGCTAGCCTATTGGTCAGAACTTCCCCCTTCACGCGATTTCAAATTAAAATTTATTATTTTTGGTATATTGTCCAATATTATACATTTATAAGTAAAGTATTACAACAATAACATTTTTATAAAAGTAACTAAATATTTCTGCATAACTTTGATTAACAATAATTAATAACTTTATAATAATTAATAATGATTATGTACATTTTTCCTTTTCCTGTTGAAAAGAATAAAAAATATCAAAACAACTCTAGAATATCTAAAACAAAATATACCATGACATATATAAAATAAAAATAAATCAAACCAAACTTTCACAACTTGTGAAAAGTTCTTCTCTTGAAATAAACTGGATCCATTGTTCAGACGTATAGTTTGCTAAACTTATTGAATTATTCGTCCATGTAAGAAGAGGAAAAGAATGTTTGCAGTCTTTATCATCATTGTTTCATTCTTAAAACCATTATTATTCATGAAGTCATTTAAATTCACTTATCATTTACTCAGTTTTTCTTACTTTCTCATTAGTAATTATGTATTTTCACAAATATTGTGTAGAATTATTCACAACATATGACATACACTTGAAGAAATCAATACAAATAAAATAATACAAATAATATAAGTAATCTAATTTAAACTGTTTACTTTTCCACATGATACTTAAATTCTTCGATAGCATAAAAATTTACATACAAAGTGCATAATAAATCTTTGTTGAAAATGATATGCTTTCTAGATATTCAGTATTTTTTAGTTTATTTGATAATAATCCAGTTGTGACTCATGATGAGATTAAAGCAGCACAATTAAACGAAAATTTAAGTAATCCTAAATTCATCACAATTAATGATTTGTTAACGATTAAGAAAAAAGGTTTGCATAAAATAGTAATACCATTTTCTTTAAGAACAAAAATATTGGAAAAAACTCATTTTCAATTTGGTCATGTTGGTATTAAAAAAATGATTGCTTTAATCTCACCTTTCTACTATTGGCCTAATATAATAATTGATATCTCTAACTATGTTAAATGTTGTGAAACTTGCCAAATTAACAAAAAATCTCACCAAAAAAGATTTGGGTTGTTACAAAGTATGCCACCTACAGAGCAACCATTTAAAATTTTATCAATTGATACTGTCGGAGGGCTCAACTATTACAACTCAACTAAAAAATACTTGCATTTAGTTATTGATCATGCTACTCGATATCTTTGAACTTTTCCTTCAAAAAGTGTAACAACTGAAACATATACAAATTGCTTAAAACAAATTTTTCAAATTCAAGTTCCAGATAAAATTTTAAGTGATCGTAATGCTGCATTTACAGCATCTAGATTTAGAAGATTTCTTAGAAACTATAATGTTAAACAATTATTGACTTCAGCTCATCATCCGCAAACAAATGGAAAAGTAGAAAAATCTAATGCGACAATAATCTCTAGGTTAAGATGTAAAATCAACGAAAACTCTAAAAAAATTCCGTGGACAAAGTTATTAGAAGAAGTAACACATGAATATAATTACACCCCTCATTCTGTCACACAATTTCCTCCTGCTTATTTAATGTATGGAAAATTACCTTGTGATTCTCTTGTAAATCAAAACATTTATCCTCCAGTTGATGAAGCAAGAAAAATAGCTGCTCAAAATACACAAGAGTTTTTTAAGAAAACCAAAATTCGTTATGACACTCATTTCTTGGAACCTAATTTTAAAGTTAATGATTTAGTAATTTACGAAGAATTCCATTATCCTAACACAAGGAAATTAAGTTCACCATATTCTGGTCCATACAAAATTTTAAAGAAATTATCTGAGGTGTCATTTGAAATTGATAAACCTAATTTTCTCACTAAGAAAGAATCAGAAATAGTACATGTAAACAAATTAAGGAAATTTTATCCAAGTCAACAGTTTCAATTGTATGTCAAAAATTCACAATAGCTTTTCAATGCTGGTATTTTCATATGTTTTTCATTTTTATTTTCTGCCCCTATTTTTGGAGTCCCGTTATTTTTTTTAATGCATCTATGTCTGAATTTTTTTTATTACATGATGTTTGAGAGTTACTTCGGAAAATTTAGATAAATTTCCTAAATTTTATTTTGCAAATGAAATATATAGAAATGGTTTTTTGAACCGTGGGACTCCTCACATAGAATGTTTCTTTACTGATGATTTCTCCTCAATTAAGGATCAAGTATGAGTAAACAAACTTAAAACCCTATTTTTTTTCCGTCTAGTTTGGAATATTTTACCCAACTTAGACTATCAATTGTTATCAATGGATAACGTTTATATTTTTATTATTTTGGAATAAATGTTATTTATTTTCCAGTTTTCTTCCAAATGTAGGATTTCACATTTTTTATTGAAATACTTGATCCAGTTGGGAAAATTATTTTTATCCTCACACGGAGAAATATTAACGCGTGCTGGAGCATCCACCTGTTTTTCTTCTGAATCAGACATTATTCTTTTAATTTTTCTGTTTCTTATTTCCAAAGTCATCAAAATAAAGTTCTAATCGGTGATTAAAGCGAGAAGAAGACAAAACAAAGAGAGAAATAACAGTCCTCGTTCTTCTTAACCACACACACGCATTCGAATTTCTAATCCAAGGTTACGAATCAAAGAAGCGAAAGTCGATTATCAAAAGATGTATTCCATTGTTAAATTAAATAGCATTTTCAGTTTTCAATAATAATTTTTCGCGACAGGAAACTATCACTGCCGACTTATCTGTTACGCTTTGAAAGCCTAAACATTGTAAGTTTGTAGTGTGGCCGGTGTTGCTTGGAAAAGATACAGGAAAATGCAGGAATCATACATAATATAATTTTATTAAAGTACGGGCCAGAGCCCCAGAATGACAACCTTACATGCTGGTGGATAGGTATAGAATAGCACATTTGACCTTGGAAAGAGGGTTTTTATATCTTTCTGGACAATATATTTAAATGTTAATAGGTCTCAGTAGCGTGGGACTGATCAATTTCCCAAGCTGCTAAAGCCACATCATCACATTTTTTGAGATAATTAGATCAATATTATTACTTTCTTGTGGGAAAGGTTTTTAAACGTTTGCGCGTTAGATAAATGCTCTATTTCTGGATTATATTTAATATATAATTGTTTTAACATTACATAATATTCCCCCCCTCTGAAGAAAAGGTCTGATCAATATGCTAGCCTATTGGTCAGAACTTCCCCCTTCACGCGATTTCAAATTAAAATTTATTATTTTTGGTATATTGTCCAATATTATACATTTATAAGTAAAGTATTACAACAATAACATTTTTATAAAAGTAACTAAATATTTCTGCATAACTTTGATTAACAATAATTAATAACTTTATAATAATTAATAATGATTATGTACATTTTTCCTTTTCCTGTTGAAAAGAATAAAAAATATCAAAACAACTCTAGAATATCTAAAACAAAATATACCATGACATATATAAAATAAAAATAAATCAAACCAAACTTTCACAACTTGTGAAAAGTTCTTCTCTTGAAATAAACTGGATCCATTGTTCAGACGTATAGTTTGCTAAACTTATTGAATTATTCGTCCATGTAAGAAGAGGAAAAGAATGTTTGCAGTCTTTATCATCATTGTTTCATTCTTAAAACCATTATTATTCATGAAGTCATTTAAATTCACTTATCATTTACTCAGTTTTTCTTACTTTCTCATTAGTAATTATGTATTTTCTGTGATAATATTTTCTCAATCTCTAATTTTTATTTGTTTTTAAGAAATATTTTGACAAAACATTTTTAAACTAATTTACTTAGTAAGCTATTAAAAATGTCATATTTTAAGTATTCATAAAATTTTCATAGTATAAATTATTTAGGTATATTAATATGGATTTGTATAGACTAATTTTTAGCAAGAGAAATGAACATAAATTATGTATTGCACTTTCTGAAATTCTTTTTTTAACAAGAAACATCTTTCAATATTGTGGTATTCAATTTTATTTTCTATATTGAGCTATGAGTTAGCTCTATGGATGTGACATATTCATAACCGCTCAGAGCTTGTTCTTTAAATTCTAATTTTTCTTAACGTAATAAGTTTATCTACCTTTATTAGTATAATAATTAGTAAGTTTGAACTTATAAAACTCTCAGGGTGGTTGAAATTTTGCAATTCTTAATAAATTTAATTATATTTTTTAAGTTGTATTGATAAATACATAGCGATTGTAAAATGAAATAGATCTACTTTTGTTTTAAAAATTCTCCAAGTTAAAGTATTTTTTTTTCTAAATGTTTTTGTTGTATACCTTCATTGAAAACATTAAATGTGTTTTTCTCTACATTTAAGAATCTTTTTCTGGATTTATAAAGTTCAATGCACCCCTCTAAGGAAATTGTTAGTTGCTTTTTGTTGTATACATTAAATGTACATAGTTTCATTGAAAGCATTGAACATGTTTCTCTCTCAATGTATACATATATATATAATTATTGTTTTTTTTTAATGCATAGAATTTTCTAATCCCTAAGCTAATTTTTTTTTCTTTCAAATTTAATAATTTTGAAAACAGCTATATTCAATTTATAAACAAAATATATGTATATATTTAAGGATCTGTTTCTAGATTTTTCAATGTGCCTTTGCTCTGGTTTAAGATTTTTTTTTTTAAATAATCACTAGAATACTGTGATAATATTTTATTAATCTGTAACATATTTTTCCTTTTTTTTATAAACATTTTGACATATTTTTTTTAAATTGATTTACTTTGTATGCAATTAAAAATGTCCTATTTAAATATTCATAAAACTATCAAAGTATAAATCTTCATATGTATGGATTTATTTTTAGCAAGAGAAATTTGTATAAATTTATGTATTTCACTTTCTGAAATCATTCTTTAACAATTAACATCTTTCAATATTGTGGTATTGTGGTGTTTTCTACTTACAACTGTAAGCCTCATGCTATACTTTGTGGTGCATGAGGAGTTTTAAGTCGTTTAAATAAAATAAAAAAAATATTGTGGTATTCAATTTATTTCTATATTCAGCTTGGAGTTAGTTCCATGGATGCAACACATTCATAACTACCTAATATTTTTTCCCCGTCTTTTCTTAAAATAATTAGTTACCTGACCTTATGGACCTATGAATTAAAACTATCAGAGTAATATAAATTTTAAATTTTTAGATAATAAACTTTTTTATCTTCTTGAAATTGTTTTGAAAAGTGCATAGTGATTGTTAAATGAACTTGACCTAATATTAACTTTCCAAGAATTCCATTTGTTTCAAAAATTCTGTCAAGTTGAAATGTTTTTTCTAAAAGTTAAAAATACGAAAATTCTAAAGGCTAAATAAAAAATGGAGAAAGCTTGGATGGATGGATCTCTTATTTAACTTAAAATACTAAACTCGACACTTTAAATCAAATTAAGAACCCTTCAAAACCGCCCTCCAAGCTTCGTTTAAAAGCATGGATTAACTAGAAATAGAAAGATGTATGAGCGCACAACGACGCAGCAAGTAAGATGGCGGAAAACTCGCGGTTGCTTCACCTTGAAAGGAGTGGGCTAATGGGAGTTTCTTCTCCACTTACTCCTAGCTCCATGGTCGGGACTGCGTTAGCGTCCCCGTGCTCTTTTGTGTTTCGTATATTTGTATGCCCGCTTAGGCTTTTAATTTTGGCAACATTATTTTGAAGCATAATTATATAGCGTACACACACGTTAATTTATTGCATTTTAGAGTATAAAAAGGAATATTCTGTGCAAATGAACTATATTATATTTCTCTTCCTAAAATAGACAAAATTGCACTAAAAAAGACAATATAAATTACAATAATAAGTTTAAATCACCCAAGTAGCACAATCGGTACGGAAAGTTTCTGGGGTAAACTCCTGTGGTGCCATTAGCCTATCTTTTTTCGCGTTGACCTTGAGCCAACCCATGTTCTATAACATCTGATGTTATGATCTAAGACGCTTAATTTTTGACACTTGATCCCATTCAGGTGGATATTAAACGCAAGATTACGTAGAAAAATCTGTAACTGCTCATTCATGTTCATTAAGTTTTTAAGAACTTACTAAGAAGAGTGATGGCATAAATTATGTCCCAAAAAATTAAAACTAAATTGTTTTGTAAGTTCAAAACCAGTCTCCAGGGTTATTTTAGTCCGTATCAATTAAAAGTGACATAAGAATTTCTCATTAATTGCTTCCCTCTTTTGGATTTGTTCCAAGATTTGCGTATTGTCTTGTCATGAAAGAATGAGTAATCGATAGGAAAAGTTTCTGGCTGCTGAATATAGTTAAAATTCTGTAAGTAAGACAGTTGTAATTCTAAAAGAATAATGGATGCAGTTAATGCAATGATATATATTACGAAGCCTATTGGTTGTTTATCTTGGTTGTATATGATATCTTAATGTCGATTGGAAAATTTTCCCGTCGCTGAATATCATTTAAATTTTGTAAGACACTTGTAATTCTAAAAGAAAAATGAAGGTAGTAAATGCAATGATGTTCATTATGATGTCGATTGGTTGTATATATTATTGGTTGTACATATTATTGGTTGTATATATTATTGGTTGTATATATTATTGGCTGTATATATTATTTGTTGTATATATTATTGATAGAATATAATATTGGTTGTATATCTTATTGGTTGTATATATTATTGGTTGTATATATTATTGGTTGTATATATTATTTGCTGCATAGATTATTGGTTAAATATATTATTGGTTGTATATATTATTTGTAGTAAATATTATTGATTGTATATATTATTAGTTGCATATGATATCGTAATGTCGATCGGAAAACTTTCTCGCTGCTGAATATCATTTAAATTCTGTAAGACACTTGTAATTCTAAAATAAAAATGAAGGTAGTAAATACAATAATGTTTATTATGATGTTGATTGGTTGTATATATTATTGGTTGTAGATAGTATTGGTTGTATATATTATTGGTTGTATATATTATTGGTGGTATATATTATTGGTTGAATATATTATTAGTTGCATATATATTATTTGTTGTATATATTATTGGTTGTATATATTTATAATTGCATATGATATCTTACTGTCGATTGGAAAACTTTCTGGCCACTGAATATCATTTAAATTCTGTAAGACAGTTGTAATTATAAAAGAAAACTGAAGGTAGTCAATGCAACGATGTTTATTATGATGTCGATTGGTTGTATATTTCGGTTGTATAGGATTTCTTAATGTCGAATGAAAAAGTTTAACCTGTTAAAGATGGTTCGGAGTTGGATATCTTTAACAGGTTAAAACTAGGTCAAACGAAAACCAGTTGGTTTAAGTCCAAAAAATCTCCAATATTTCCCAATCTTTAATCTGTTGAAGTAGTCTAAGCGATCTCCCGTGGAAAAATCTGAAAAAACTCTTCAGACCTTCAATTTCCCTTTAAAAGGCTTACCAATTCTAGTTGGTTCAAGACAGAAAGAAATACCTGACTTATACGCAACACATTATTATTCAGGCAAAATCCCTTTACCTAAAAATAGTAACATGAGTGTTAGGAAGCTAGACTTAGCTATGGAACTTAACTTAAGAAAAAAAAAGTATAAAATAAAAAAATATCAGCATCGGGAAATGTAAAAGTGGATAGCATAAGAAGAGTGTACTAGACTATAGAACTATGCCAGGGAAGGATTTATTTTATCCATTTTCTAAGAATATATTTAAGTTTTATCAACATATGTAACGTAAAATCATGCAATAAGATTTCTAACCTTATCCTAACAATCCTAACTTAACACATAATTTGCACAGTTTCATAACTCTTTTAATTAAATTTAAAATCTGTTTAATTTAAAATAAAAAAAACATTATGAAAAATATGTGTTGTAATAAGAACTTTAATTGAAGAAACTTTAATTGAGAAAATTAATAATTTAAATACCGATTATTTTGGTTATATTATAGATTTTTTTACCAGAAATATTATTACCATACAATAAGATAGTTTTATGAGAATTTCTTTTCGTGTGCTTATTAAAATAATCGAATAATGCTCAATAATGTTGGAAAATGTAGTTTTATTGCAACTCTATAGATTATAACAGATAACATTTTATCCCTCCTGGTTTCGAGCTTCATTTTTATAACGTTTATATTAATAGCTCATTTACATAATTAGAACGTAAGTGGCCGAGTTTTGGTTCAAAAGTAACAAAAATTTATTGCACTTATGTGTTAAAAATGTATTCGTATTAAAATTTCGTAGGCCATAACGTGCATCGCAAGCTCATTTCAAGTTTCATTTTCATAAAGCATGTTCCCTTAATACATTTACCTATGAGTAGTTAACTTTTTTTAAAAATTGAAAAAACTGAAAAAGTTTTTCTAGACAAAATAGGCCTTTATCTAAATTAGGAAAGCCATTAAGGCACTGAGGGTGTGATTGCTCTTGTTTTCCAATAGCATCATATACGACTAGGAATTTGACTTCTGCCACACCTATACGTCACAGTCATTTATTGGGTGGGCCCATCCATACATCCACATTTACTTCACGGGGAGTCTTTGGCTGGCTGGATTCGTACTCCCGTTCCCACAAACGTGAACCCAGAGCCCTGCTAACCAGGCTTTCTCGATCAATCAATTTTGCAAAATTACTAACTCATTTAAACCGAATGATGCTGATTAATAAATTTGATTAAACAAACGAAGTTTTCTTGTTATAATTTCCAAGTCATGTTTTTAAAAATAAAGGTACATTTTTAACTAGCATACCATAATGAGAAAAATTCCTAACTTACAAAACATTATATTTTTAAAACTGCATCGTTAGCAAAGACTATTTTTCTGCAATTAAGAAACCAATTTGTAAAATAATGAGGTAATTTTAAACGAGACAAAAGGTTCATTTTCTAAAGTGTTTCTTTCATTCTAACAAATATATTTCAAGCCAAAGAACAGTTTTAAAAAAATAAAGAAAAGTTCAAGAATATTCATTGCTTCAGAAATAATTCAGTCTGAAATCTTCTCTCTGTCTTTAATATCATTCGAATAAACTAGAATCTAGTTAGAAAAAGCAAGAAAAGTTTCAGCAAGTGAAATAAAACTACCAAAGCACTTTGTGAAACAAATAGAAAGAAAAATGCATCCCGACTCGAATAAGTATAAATTTCGAACTTTTCATCAGTCTAAATTAGAAGAGGTACGCTTAGAGAGTTGATTTCAATTTATTCTGTTTTCACTTTCTTTTATTCTTCTCTTAAAAATTCCTTTTTCCGTTTTTATGACCTGTTTTGGGAGCATGATATGCCTAAAAAGTAGAAAGAAAATTAATTTTGGCATATGGTGTATTTTGAAATACGTGTTTTGTACTTTACGTTTCCTGCTATAAATTTTCATTAAATTTCCCTACAGATCTTATGGCTGTTTTTTTTCAGGGCTTCAAAAGTTATAAATTACTTGGGAGCTTAAGTTCTGAAAGTGAAAAAAATATTAAAACGTTATGAAACTTTTTTTTTAAAAAAGTTTGTTTGAGTAACTGCATCATTATAAAAAAATAAATAAAAATGTGCCAAGTAACAATTGGATCAAGATTAATAATTTAATCAATTCATAGAGTTTAAAGTTTCCGTACTATTAGTTTCTTTTTTTAAATTTAGAAAGCAGTTATTTTTCTTAATTTAAACACAGACACTATTTAAAATAGCTATGGAATTAAAACAATTTCTACTGTAATGAAATCAGAAATTGTTAATTAGTTTATAATGGATGAAAATGCAATAGAAAAAATAATTTTAAAAAGTACTCTTGAGAGCATTTTTTATACAACACCTTATCAGTACTCCCATTGTTTTTTTGCACTTTTTCCGATTCTCTCTAGAAATATATTCAGCATTAACATACTCTCATATGGAAATAATATTTTCTTTAAACTAGGTAACATATTTTTCCGCGTAAAATTTAGTGTAAGATAGAGTTGGATAAAACGGAATAGTCGGACAAAACGGGATACGTCGCCTAGGGACCAGACTATTGCAGCTATCTAGCGGACGACGACAGAAACTTGTTATTTGAGTGCGATTATATCATTCTCAGTGCGTCCCGTCTCGAGATCACTAGTTGATAGAAAGTCGTAGGTCTCAGAACTTTTTTACTCCATTTTCTTTGCCATTTTTTACATTTACGTGCGTTGTTTTTCACATTGTACAGCCTATATATATGGGATTACAACTCCGGTGAGTATTACATTTGATGAGGCATTTATTAACGAGTATTTTCATGTCTAGTCAATCTAATTTTTCTTTCACGTTTATGCAACAGCCATGTTTGTTTTGAAAAGTGTCTGAGTTTGACAAAACGGGACACTTATGAGTTGGATAAAACGGGGTAGAGTTCTTTTATGTCCCGTTTTATCCACCTATTTTTTGTTGGCCTAAAACTTCTACTATATTATTATTACTATATTGAAAGAAAGGTAAAAAAGGCTTGTACAAATACATTGACCCTGGAAAGTGTTGGTTGTAATCATTTCTTGGCAGACATAAAGAACTTAGCCTCCGAAATCCAGAACCCAAGAGTATGGCCCGAGCAAAAGAGCTTAATCGCACAGCAGTTAAGCAGTTTTGTGAACCTTTGAATTCTCTATTAAGTAAACATAAGATCACTCCAAAAGATATTTATAATTTTGATGAAACAGGAATTCTAACAGTGCCAAACAAGCCTTCAAAAGTGTTGAGTCTACGAGGCAAAATGCAAGTGCGTAGCTTGTCTTCATCCGAATGAGGAGTTTTGGTTACAGTTGAAACATGCATCAGTGCAGCTGGGGTATTCGTCCCTCCTATGTTTGTATTTCCTCAAGTGAAGGAAAACCCAAGACTCATGGATGATGCTTTCCCAGGATCATTTGAAGTGTATCAAAAGACTGGCTGGATCACTAAGAAGATCTTCATTGTTTTGTTTTAAAAGTTTGTAGAATTTTCCAACTCTAGAACACGACCATTGCCAGCGCTGAAGAAGCCAGTAAGCCAGTGTAAGAAGCCAGTGCTGTTGCTGCTTGATGGACACAACAGTCACACAAAAAGTTTGGAACTTGTATATTTGGTAAGAGAAAATAATTCAATAATCCTTACTTTCCTCCCAGATACAACTCATAGCCTTCAGACCCTGGATGTCAGTTTCGTGGCTCCTCTGAGCACGTATTATGAACAAGAAGTTCGAAAGTGGCTGTTCAACCATCCAGGTAGGTGCGTTACAATTTGTGAGGTTTAAAAACTGTCCAACGCAGCCTACTCATGAGCAGCCGTTGCAGAAACTACCATTAAAGGGTTTAGCAAAACTGGTATAAGTCCTTACAATCCTGACGTCTTCCCAGATCACCATTTTGCATTGTTTGTCACCACTAATCACCAAGAACCTCAAGGCGTTGAACACCAGACTGATGTGAGCAGACTGATGTGACTGATGTGTGCAGTTTTAGGATTATTACTCTCTTGTTATCAACCTAAGTTACCCTTTTCCATCCTTCCAAAGTGTGTTCTACCTCTACCTCAAGTAAAAGGACCGCTCCCAGAAAAAGTGGCTGATAAGAGAAAGAAGGAAACTGTAGTAATAACATCACCTACATACAAAAGTGAATTATAAATTTAAGAAAAAGAAAGAATGATTAAACTACAAGAATGAACCAAGAGAATTGAAGAAAGGACTGCTAAGAAATTCCCTCTTAAGGGCACGAGACGCATCTCGACAGTAAAAATTATGGAATAAGCGTTCATGTTTGAAAACTCATAAAATCTTTAAAAACATATGTAGCATCATAATTTTTGTGTACTTAATTATAAAGCAACTGTCCATATAAAAATATTAGCATCAATAAAATCCCATAAATAAATTTTTAGAAATTTTGCTTTACAGTTTGCTGTCAGTTAATTATGTTTTTTAGTTAGTTTTACATAAAAAATTAAACATTGTAAACCCTATACCGTTTTGTCCAACCCAGGTATGCTAAAACGGGATATGTAAGAGTTTGGAAAATGATTTTTTTTCTATTTCACAGTCATTAGAATTAGTTTAAAATATGTTTTTTCTGTGCTTCAAGTGTTGTTGCTATATAAAAAAATAATGTGTGGCTCTCTTTAACAGATTTTCCGCAGTAAATAAAAACAATAATGGTATCTTGTTTTGTCCAACTTCCCCTACACATCGTAAGTTTGACCTAAATCTTCTCAAAGTAGTTTCCTATAAGAAAACTAACTTGCAAAACTAGGGGCAATTCAATCGTTATTATGTTGAATATTTTGAATTCAATGATATACCTGTTCCACACCTGGATTATTTATATTTTTCATATTTTAATATCTGATACATTTGTCTAAATAATTTACCTAGCATTGCGTTGAATTAATATTTTTTAATCAAAACAGCTTTTAAAAAAAGTATTGTTCTTTGGAAAATGCATTAAAGTATTTTCTCTTTTTCAAAGATCATCAGTACAAAATTAAATAGAAGTCATTTTAAAAACAACCAAACTGAAAAACTTCAATATCAAATTACGGTAAACAGTACAAGAACTCAGAATGCGGTTTTTTTTTTTATCGTAACATCCATTTTTACCGGATCAGGTTACGTAACAAAAATATCTGATGTACCGTAATTTTTACAGTAGTAATTATCGTAATACCATAGAATCTCGCTACTTAAATAAATATTACAGTAAAAACCACTGTATAATATTTTAAGATAAAAATTGATTTTACGGATGATGCATCCAAAGTGCCGGTATCTTATGCTGCTAATTTGATACGAACATTTTTTCAGAATATCTAAATGTTCCAGAAAAGTACCGTATTTTTCTCGATTTTGAAAACGAAATACTAGAGCAGATAAATGTTGAAGTTAATAAGAGAAAGTGAATAAATGAGAAACGAGAATACGAAACGCATACACAATTTAGCTAGATCCTTATTACTAACAAAACTAACTCTGCGCCTGCTACGAAATGGCCTAAAGAGTAATAGTGCAGTCTTTGTACTTAAAACATTCCTATCGTTAGTTGTTTAGAGCACTGTTGATCACTATTGTTCCCAGTTAAACTCTATTTCAAGTAATTTGAGTAATTATTTAGGAAAGTAATTAATAACACTCGTCAATAGAAGATTAAAAAACCCCTTGTACGTGTATTTATTTATTTTTTTCTGCTGCTCCTGTAGTAAACAATCCAAAGTCTTAGGGTGGAGAAGTTCTTTCTTAAAAAGTAAAACAGTACTGCTATTTTAAATTTATGTCAGTAAAGAAAAAAAATGATGCTAAAAAAAGTTATTTTCTTTTTACATTATGTCGTGTTTTATTCATTAAATTTTCGATGATTAAACTTATGATTTTTCTATTTATTCTTTCACTTTAAAGAAAAAATTTTATTTCAAGCATGCTTTTTAAAAGTAAACTATTTCATATAATGAAAAGTAGTAAAAAGGCAAGGATGCCTTTGCATCAAGGAACATATTTACATTAAAAAGATTTTCTCCATCTCTATTCGACGTTATTTATTTTCTGATTAAGCTCATTATTTACCTATTTTTATAGGGATATAAGAGATTGGATAACAAAGGATCAGATAGCCCTATAAAATATGAATTTTCTTTCCAATTGACAATATTTAAATTGTTATTTGATTGAGAATTTCAATGACATTCACATTAGCATAGTTTGCTTTTTTTTTAAGAAAACGTCCATCTTTAATAAAGTTATTGAATCTTTTTAAATGATTTTTTCGTAAATTCTTAAAAATATTCTTTTTTCACTTCGCTTTCAGTTTTTTCATAAAAATAAATAGGAAAAATAGAATATCAGAAGTCTGCTGCTGCCTTTCCTGTGCCTTAAGGGAATGTTCTTTCAATACAGTAATAAAAGTTCCAAGCAATTATACAGAGTTTTCTTCATTTTGTCTTATCCAATAATAAGGAAAATGGAATGTAATCTAATAATGCAGCAAAAAATAAGTTGGGAAATCGTAGGAATTCGAAAATATAAGATAATTGGGAGTTTTTTTTTTTCAATTTCAATGCTGATCTTAATTTTTTTAGTTCGCCTTTGTACAGATAAATTGATTTTTTATGCCCCAAGAAAAGAAAAATAATCTTTATCTTCCGCATTTTATAAATCATTAAGCAATCAGCATTGTCCAATTTTTTTCAAGCCATTTGCTTTAAAACCTGATATTATAATTCATATTAGTTTTTGTATTAAACTAAGGTTTCGTGTTTTACCCACAACTGAAATTTCTAAAATGTGAATAGTTTTTCCCTAAAAAAAGACAAAAAATATTTTTTAAAAAATGTTTAACTATGTAGATGAAAATCTTCTTAATGCTCCGACGGCAATAATAAGAAATATGGAGTTAGCCTAAATTTAATGCTAACAACTGGGAAACTACAACTGGGAAACTGGGAGTGAAAGTTAGAGAGTTAGTAAAGAGTTTCGAGTCGAATTTTTTTATGGTTGAAAGTCTGTTCTAACTTTTTCTGTAAACAAAATTTCTTAATGATGTAATTTGAAGATTTCGTCATCCGAAGCGGACAGCAACTAAAAACGTTCTTGAAAGTTTTCAATTTACCAAGCACCAAACGAGAATTTAAAATTCAAATAAAATGTACTGCGACGATTCAATTTTATTTGAATAGTATTGAAATTAATCATCCTAAGGTATGAAAATATAGCAATTTCTCACAACTTTATTTCGTAGTATTTTACATTGATAACTGCCTCATACAGCGTAGACATGGAATTGACGAGACATTATGCAGTGGATTTAGGGATTTTTCCTATTCCGGGCAGAAGATCCTGATAAATTTCGGCCCTTGACGAATTTTTTCGAGTTAAACTTTTTTCTCATAAATTCCTAAAAGTGAACTATTGGCTTCAGGTTAAGTGATTAACTCGGATAGTTCAAAGTTTTAACCTTCTTAGCAGTAACAAATTTGAAGGTGTGCTTAGGATCATTAACCAGCTGAAGGATTCATTGACAAGGCATCTTTTTACGAGCGCAAGGTAGCATGTTAGCTTATAAAATGTTTCTAAAATCAAATTACATCAGAGGTCTATGAATGCGAATGAAAATGGCCACGCAATTATGACGGAAAGCTCACCAGATTATTACTGATCTGTTTTATGCTTCACTGTTATTGTGTTGTATAGGATATTCATTCTGGTGCCTTTTTGACAATGAATCAAACGTCCTCCATCACTTCCAAACAAATGGAATTTTGATTATCTCTTACAAAAACCTTCTTCAAATCATTAGTTGTCCATGCTTCGTGCTTAGTTGCTCTTATTTCCTGTCTTATTTCCTTATGGAAGTTTTTCTTTTTTAACCGTAACCCATGCACACAATTAAGCTGCATTAGGATGACGTCTTATGTTGTGAAATTTAAATCAATAAGTAAATAAATTTAAATAAAATAATTTAAATATATAGTGTGTCTTGTATGTTTACTCACTGTGAGTCCATGTTTAATGGCCATCTCTTTTTATATTTGATTAGTAATCTTGTTTAGATCAGCAACCGTCTTTCTTCGGATAAACGTTTCTTGACTTTGAGTCGCTTATCGTGGGACTTCAAATCTTCGAAGATGGTACACACTTTTTCCATCTTTCCAATTTTTTTCCATGTGACCAACAGTTGATTTTGAAATTCCGAACGTGGTGGTGATAGCATAATATAAAACTTTCTTTCACAGCTTCTTTTATAATCAGAAGACGAGCAGCCTAAAGCGCGTTTTTGCCTGTCTTCTTTCTGAATCTGATAAACTTTTCAACAATATTTTCACTAAAAAAATATTATTTAAGTGCCTTTAAGATTAAGCAAGTGGCTTTCGTACACAACGACACAGCTGTAAGCTAGTTTCGCATACAACTACCCAGATGAATGATTTCAGAATTTTATCTACGGAGCAGTACATTTCCTAAAATATTCACTTAACGTAAGAATACGTAAATCTAATTTGCATAACTGTGCAAAGTTATCGAACGTATAAGATCATTTGCAGACAGCTTGCATGCGAACAAAGTCAAGCAATTATTATTTGAAAATGGAGACATTATAACCGGCATATTTTGAGTGGGAGTCCTTTGTTTTAACTTTTGAGCTATAGAACTTTTGTTTGAGAAACTATTTAAATATATTTAAGTTAAGTATTAGAAACATGAGTTACGTTAGACAGTTTCAAAACTTTTGATTTCAATTATTCAGTTTATTGCTACGAGTTAAATTAAGAAGAAAAATTCAAGTCTCTTATATGTTGCTCCTTATGTCGGATGACTAAAGTTACAAATTACTTATTAAAACCATTAAGAAATGTTCCTTTAAGAAAAAATTAGAACACAAAAATAGATCTTCGAAATTTTTTTTCTCTCAATAGAAATTCATTTTTTAAAGATTTTTCTAAAATTCTTTTAAAGTCAGAATCTACTGAAAATCATTTCTCTGGGATCTCATGCAAAATTACAGAGTCTTAAAAACAGAAAATTTCTGTTTTTAAAACTCTATAATTCAAGCAGAGCACACCAATTTAAGCAGACCTAGCAGATAGTTACGCATGGAACAAAAAAAACTGCAGATTACAGGAACTAAAAAAAAGTTATTTCAGAGAAATGCATTGGTAAGAGCAGATATTTTCTGTAACAGCTTAAACAAAAAACTTATTTATATGGGTTTGCACAAGTAGTTCAGTATTGGCTTGGGTCGATACTTTGAACAAGTTCTCTTCCAGCTTGATTATGCAAACAAGCATAGGGCACCACAATTTATATTTAATAAAGAAAACAGTAATTTTATAGATTTAAAAGATCTGCTTAAACAAAACAATAAAATTGATCAGCTACTAAAATAAAGACTTAAATCATAAATTACATAACAAAGCCATATTATTAATTTAATTTTTGCACTAGAGAAAAGCAGTATTCAGTATTCAGTTTGACTTTTTATACATATCTGATATTCTAGTAAATAATATCTAAATATGTTTAAGTATTCGAATTTTTTTTCTATATTTTTTTGTATATTTATCTGGGGGTATTTGAGTTTCAAAACTTGACTACAAAATTTCCAGCCAATCATTTATTGTTTTGAAACAAAATTCTTTATTTCGTAGTATGGGAGGTAGCATTAACTTGATGGAGCGTGGTGCAAAGTCTAATCGAAATAATAGCTGAAAGATATACTGTACTTTCAAGTAAATTAGTTTCATATAAAATAATGAAATTTATTTATTTTCATATGCTTATTATTATATATTTTATAATATATTTCTTGCAATTATGATGGAAATAAATACAATTCAAAATAAAATCGTACTAATTGTATTTTGAATTGGATTTAATCTCATTGTACTAAAAAAGGATCCCAATGAGTCAAATAATCAATCCTGGGATTCAAAGTTTACATTATTTAATTTGGTTGCATGAATTGTGCAAAAAAATAAATTATCTGAAAGGGAATGAAATACATGAGAGAAATGAATTAGGATCACCTTTATTAGATAGCTGTTGAATTTTTTTTCACATTCTGCTCAAATTCATTGACATTTTACGTTGAAAAAGGAAATTCTCCCTCCAAGGTTTTCTCCATCAAATGGCGATGGGGAATAATATTGAACTGTAACATTTCGTTAACTTTTATAACACTGAATAATAGATTTTCTTTTTAAAATTAGAAGATCGTATAATAAACAACCGATATAATGATCTACTTCTTAAAACTAAAAAGGCTGTTTTGTAAATATGGTTTAAAACCTTCTTTAGATAAAATGATTTTGGTATAAAAATTTTCTCAAAAAAATAATACTAACTTTCCAAACATGTAAACATTAAAATTGAAGAAATAATTTTTCGAAATATTTTAGAATGAACATAAGTAATTGGCTTAATTAAATCTTAACAAAATCTCACTTCAGTCTCAAAATAACTCTTTTTTTTAATGTACTTAAACTAAAATATATTTCTATTGTTTATTGGTTTATTTTTATTAGCATTAAATTAATCTATTTTCTTTGTGAAATTGTAATTCAGGGAATATTGGTCATTATTTTACTATTTTACCAGTCAGCAAAATATCGCTATTTATTATCATCTTTTCGTTTCCCTTGGGCTTAGCGCGAAAGATCATTTTTCTAGATTTTCATTTCTTTTGTGCGCTTCTAGCTTCCCTATCCCATCAATTTAATACATGAATCAGAATAAGTACAGCTTCTTCTTTATTCCACGCAAGGATTTTCTAAAACAATTGAATTTAACGCAAATGGTTTGTGAAATATTGTTAGTCGTTTTCAAATGAATGACGGATATAAATATTTTGATCTCCGAATCGTTTTTCCAAAGAAATTATATCAATCATCTAGATTATTCTATGTTCGATTTTTTTATGCTCAAAATAAACTTGAATTACAGCTCCGTTTTATTTTGTTATTTTATTAAGTTATTCCATTATCATAGTTTTCACTGAATAGTGCAGAATTTCTTATTACATAAAACTGAATAGAATAATTGAATGATGCCTTTTCGAATTCGTGAAAATTTTTAATGACTCCTGCTTTTATTTTTCTATATTTATTTATAAATTTATGAGCAAAGGAAACAGTTTATAGTGAGTAAACAATGGAACTTATTCAGTGGCCGTGAGCCATCACCTCCTACATCAAAAAGCCTCCACACGGTCTTTTATAAGTAGTCCGCGCAGACTATTTAAAAAGTGAACCAGTTGTGCGCATGAACCCAAAACCTTTTATTAAAGTAATTGAGAGAAATTCATCATATATATTTGAGAATTGAATCTGTAGTGGTTGACAAGTGAATAAGGCAAACCAATAATATTCATAAATAAAACAAATTTTTAATCATATATTTGCTAAAACTTTCTTATTTTAACTAGATTTTGTATTAAGTGACTCGTTTAGAAAGTGGATATCCTTCACACTGGTCTGATCGGAATACCTATAAAAACCGTGTGGAGGCTTTCAGTTATAGGAGGCGTTAACTGTACCCATCTTAATTTTCCTGACCTTGGGCTCTGGGGTGTAGCAGCAGTTGCTCCGGTCAGGTGGTCAGCCGAACGTGGAACCCTCAGTGTTTAGTTCCCAAGCTTATTTCGTACTCATTTATCGACCCACTGAAGGGATGAAAGGCTGATTCAACCTTGCTAGCTCGAGGATCGAACCTAGGACCTATAACACGAGAGCGCGAAGAGCTACACCAACGCCTCCTATAACTGAAAGCCTCCACACGGTTTTTTATAGGTAGTCCGATCAAACCACTGTGAAGGATATCCATTTTCCAAACGAGTCACTTAATACAAAATCTAGTTAAAATAAGTAAGTGGTAGCAAATATATGACTAAAAATTTGTTTTATTTATGAATATTATTGGTTTGCCTTATTCACTTGTCAACCACTACAGATTCAATTCTCAAATTTATATGATGAATTTCTCTCAATTACTTTTATAAAAGGTTTTGGGTTCATGCGCACAACTGGTTCACTTTTTAATTAGTCTGCGCGGACTACTTCTAAAAGACCGTGTGGAGGCTTTTTGATGTTGGAGGTGATGGCTACTCTCAGCCACAGGGCATCATTATTTTTCATTCATTTAAACTTCTTTTCCACACCACTACACATAAATGATTTATAATTTCGTATGCAACCTCGTACCCTCGTAACCTAGATGGTTCGTACCCTCGTCAGCAAATGAGGTGACCCGGGTTCGAATCCCAGTAATGGCATGTCGATACGAATTCCTCACCAGGTTCTCACCGACCACAATGCTGACGTAAAATATCCGCAGTGGTAGAAGAATAATGGGATAATGGATAATCTTGCCCTCAGGCTAACTGTAGGAAGTTTTTCTCTCCATGTAACGCGAATGCTGGTAAGTTTCATCAAAAAGTCCTTCACGAAGGCAAATTTCTCTCTATACTTGATCAAGAAGTTGCCTTCTTTCTTGGATTGAGTTAAAAATTACAGGGCTACGGAGTTGAACATCAGTAGTCCTAAGCCCAAAACATTAGGTTAGCAGCTCAACGACTGTAAAAAAAATAATAAAGTAAAATACTTGATCCAGAATTTTCCTTGTCTTCTGAATTGGGTTCAAAATTACAAAGCAATGGAGTTGAACATTAGTTGTCGTTAAACCAAAATCGGGTCGACGGTTCAACGACGGTTATAAACTATTCAGTTTTTTGAGGAAAGTTTAAAAAAAATATAATTAAACAGTTTTTCGTTTAAGCATCTAGCACCAGAATTATTGTAATCTTGTTTAATCGTAAAACTATTGTAAAATCCTTTGTAAAGTGTGGAATATCGAAACCTTTAGATATAGGTAAAGACGAATTTTTGTGAAAGTCAGCAGATAAAGAAATGGATTCCATTGCAAAATGGGATCCGTTCGACGACACTACTAACTTTATGGATTCCGACGCAGCTGATGTTTCGGAATCTTTAAATTTTTATCTTTATGGTATGTTTTACAAGTTTTCCTTATATTATATTTTTTGAAAAACTCTGGAACAAAATGTCGTATATTTTCTTTTCTTTTAACATTTTTTTTCTAAACTTAATTTACAGTTTTTTTCTTTAAAAATATAGCTATATATGAAGAAAATATGATTTGAAAATAAATCAAAATTAAATGTTTAAAAATTGCTTTTAAAAGGCGTAAATAGACACAGAGTTATCCGTATACATGTCATTGTTTTTAGTACATCGACTTTTTTTCGATCTACCAATGCCTGTCTTTATTTCCGGTGTAAGACGACCCCCTATTTTCCTAAAAATTTGGGAGGTTTGAAAAATCGACAAACCGGTATTGCGGTATTTATTTTTTTATTGGGACTTACACGTACATAGCATTATGTAATCGCAATTAATATTATGTAACTTTCGTATCCTCATCAAAACTGAAGTTTACGCAATGTTGCTCCATATTAATATTTTAGTGGAATATTTTCCATATTAATATTTTATATAATATAATATGATTCTATATTATATTCCATATTAATATTTCAGTGGGAGAGAAAATTATTATGAAAATCTTACGAATTCTTAAGAAGGACAGATTAAAAATATTTAAAGAGTTTTGATTGCCTTACTCTTCAAAAATTGTCAATGTATATTTGCCACCATTTTTGGTGTTGAGGTAAGCTAAAATGTTCACATGTTTTATTTACATTTTCTGTGTTTAGTTTTTATATTTACTTATTCATTTTTCATTCATTTGCTAACTGATAACACATACTTTTATGAGCACTAGAATTAATTTATGGTTTTACTGCAAAAGCAATTCATTTAAAAAAATAGGAATATTTTCAGCAATGTATTCGCACTAATTCATTCAAATATTTATCATTTAATAGATTTATTAAAATATTTTGCGTGGTAGCTACAGTTCTGTATTTAAAAATGTATTCAGTCAGTTCCACAAATTAACCGTAGCGAATTTTTTTTTACCTTTACGGTTCTGAAACTGTTTACAGCTTGTATGGTTAATAAACATTGAATACAAAACTATACAGCTTTTTTTAAACAAGCGAGGTTTCAAAACCGTAAGAAAAAAATTTAACTGGACGTTTCAGTTAAGATTTCCGATTGGCAATGGGTTTTGGAATTGTGGTTGAGCTGTTGAGGTTGATGTCGTGGTTGAGTTGTGTTTATCACAAATGAACCGTTGAATTGCGTTTAGTTAAATTACCTGTTTTTTATTGTTTACCATAAGATATTAGAAATACTAAGCTAATTTGCCTTATGCAGCTTTATGTTGCTGCCAACTATGTGTCAATGAGAGTATTGTATTTTAATAGAACGGATCACAAATTGGGACATTGGAAATTCCTCTTGTGTCAAAGGGAATGGACTAAATATAGTAGTTTCAACGCTGGAACTCGAACCTCCGTTCCGTCGATCATAAAATTGACAGATTTTGGCCATGAGATGCACCCAACTGCAAGGAACGAAGGGTCTTGACAAGATGGGCCTAGATTGTGTGATAAAACTCTAGTTGTTTAACAGCATTAGGGGAAAGCAGTTAATTAACGGTGTTTCTCATAGTTCACAGTCTGAGTACAATTTTATGTATGGTTATTTGGCTCTTTGCTTCAATATGGTAAGAAAAATACTTAAATAAATTGTTATTTAACTATTTTTTTCTTATTATGATATGTTGCTATATTGCTCACTAAAAAGTTTTATGAAAAATAATTTCTTTTATAAATATGATATGAGATATACTTTTTATGAATATGATAATGTAATTCATTGATCTGATTCTAAATTAATCTTATTCTGAAACTTTATAAATTTATTTCTCAATCAAGATCTAGAAAGAAAAACATTCTTCGTTTTAAGTAAGACACCAATCGCAAAAATAATTTAATTTTTAAAGATCTCTTTTTCACAAATATATTTTTGTGAAAGATTTCCTAAAATAGTTCCATTGACAAGCTATTTTAAACTCACATTGCTAAAAATACTTTGATAGCAGGAGGGGAATGCGAAAGTAGAACCGTTTTAAATAAAATCAATACATGCATTTCAAATTCTAGGTGTATCAATAGGAATGGAAATATCTATCTTTAACCTCAATAGTTTAAAAGTTATTTCACATTACTTGAGAAAAAATATGTTTTTCTTTTTCAAATACATTTCTTAAAAAAAGAAATGAAATCGGAAAAGTATTCCAAAAAATGTTGTATTCACATGATAAGACTTAAACGTGAAGTATAATGTTAAAGAAATATATCTATAAACTCCTGGAGGTCAAAATTCATAATATTATTTAATTCCTTAAAGAAGGTCATTCATTGAAGGTCAACTAAAATAATAGCAAAGTAGAAATAAAGATATCTTAAAACTAAACTTAAAAAGAATTATACTTTTTAATTGTAGACTAGCCTTTCTAACAGATGAGTAATTTAAATAATCACTTTCACATAATTAACTAAGCACTTCGTGTTTCTATTATCATTGATTAGTTAAATGTGATCTTTATTTATAAAACGAATACGCTCTGTGCTATAAAATGATTTCATGAAGTCTAAATCTCATTCAATTTATTATAAATATTTTGAGATTTTAATACATCGTCATCCGATCGTATGAGTACTTCTTGCAGCGTCAATCCTAATAAAGGAGTCTGGATATTACGGATGACATGATATGAAATAATAACTATATTCTATTTAAAGAAAAAATGCGCTCTTGTCTTTTAAAAATGAATTTGTAAACTTGTTTCCAGAAGCTTATGCTCCATGGATATTTGTAAATAACTTAATTTCTTATTTCGTTTTTTTTAATAAATGCTTAATAAAAATTAGAATGGTATCATCATTATACAGAAAGAGTATTAAAATGCGACAGCAAATAAAAATCTAATGGATTAAAATTGAACTTATTCCGATGTTATGGTCCTAAAGGATAACTCGTCAGGAAACGTAATATATATATATATATATATATATATATATATATATATATATATATATATATATATATATATATATATATATATATATATATATATATATATATATATATATATATATATATATATATATATATATATATATATATATATATATATATATATATATATATATATATATATATATATATATATATATATATATATATATATATATATATATATATATATATATATATATATATATATATACGTAAAATGACCTCAGTGGTAGACAGATCATGAGTTAGAGTCCCCTTGCCATCAGGTTAATCTTGGGAATATTTTGAGGTTTTCCTCTCCTTGTAACCAAAATGTCTTTTAAGTAGGCAAAGTTCTCCCAATATTTGATACACGAGTTCCCTTCTGTTTTAGGATGCATTCAAATTACAAGGCAACTAAGTAAAACATTAGTAATTGTAAACTCAAAAGTTGGATCAGCTGTTTAACGACGATCATAAAATAATATAATATTGATACCAAGATTCCTGCACTAGTTATTATGGAAATAGTTCTCTATGTCAAAAAGAAAGGGATAAATAACGGAGGAAATTGTTGATTATTTTAATTTTTTTCTATTAGTTGAGTTGATAGCTATATGCCAAATGATATTAAATGTAATGAAGCCATTTCTTGATAGGATGAGTTTCTAAAACTATATTTTGCTTAATTTGAAAACACAAAGTTAGGTAGAAGGACAGCAAAAAGTTATAGAAAAAAATTTAAATTATTCTAGATTCATTAATTGTGTCAGCATATATGTCTTTCAGTAACTGATTTCGAGCAATAGCAATATGCCAAATGATATAGAATATCATTAAGCGTTTTCTTGATGGGATAAATTTTTAAAAATATTTTTTGCTTAATTTGAGAACATAAAGTAATCGGGAAAGACAACAAATAGTTATAGAAAAAAAATGAATTAATCTAGTTAAATTAATTGAGTCGGTATTTGTCTATCAGTTTTTTTTTGCATGATTTTATAGTGCTGATTAATACTGTTTTTTTCATTTTGTATGGAGAATGGGTGTTCAGTTAGTATTTGTCATATAAAAGTGGCTAATATATTTTTTTTAAAGTAGAAGGAGGCTCTATCTGTTCTTTTTCATCACCAATCCCTGTGGTTGTCTCTGATTCACCTCTGTTAGTTTTTGTTTTTAAAATGTTAATACTACTTGCTCAAAAAAAAGATAATTTTATTTATAAAATAAATAATCATGATTTATTTTATGTAAGAAAACTTTAGTTAATATTTTTATCGTATCAAAACGAATATTTATTTGGATTTCAAAAATAATCATCTGAAGTTGAAAAAATATTTAAATTTAGTGAGAAGCAAATTTACTCATGAATGAGAATGACAAATGAGAAGAAAATTTACTTAATAGCAACTCTGATCTTTACATATTATTTAATTGCAGATTCCAGACAACCACAATGAAGCTTGCCGAATTCGTAAAATTGCCCAGAGGATAGGCTTAGCTTTTACAAACAGATTTTTCTGTTTTACGCTTTGTTCGAATACTTACATTGCTAAACAAAATTACTATTTTGAGAACAAACATTTTTTCAAACTTTACTTTATTCTTTACTTTATTTTGTGCTTTAAATCAAATTTAACTTAATATTTTGCACTTTACATTTTACTTTATGCCTCTTAATTTGCATTTTACTTTAAATTTTTTTTTAAACTTTGTTTTATATTTTACGTAACACTTTATATTTCACTTATACTCTTTTATTTTATTTTAAATTTTACGCTCTAAATAATTTTTTTAAATTTTACACTTTACTTCAGACTTAACGGTTTCACTTTACTCTCATCTTTACACTTTAATTTCATATTCTATTATATGCTTTAAGGTTTATCATGCAATATTTTACTTTTTACTGTACTTCACATTTTTATTTTACTTACAACTTTATTTTTTTACTTTTCTTTCTACAAGAACTTTTGACTTTATATTTTATGTTTTACTTGCAACTTAATTTTTTTAAACATTTCCTTCTACATTCACTTTTTACTCTATATTTTATATTTTACTCTTTACTTTACTTTGGTTCCACTTTTAACACCACGCTTTACTTTATTTTAAGCCTTACGCTTAATTTTACTTTACTCTTTTAGTTATACATTAGGCTTTTCTGTAAGTTATTTTACATTGTATTTTATTGTACTTAACACTAAACTTTGCACTTTGCTTTGTTTTAGTCACTAATTTGCAATTTAGTTAACTTTCTGTTTCGCCTATTGCACTTCTTATTTTAATCTTTACTTAACTCTTTACTTTGTTTTGCAATTTACTTTACACTTTATTTTACTTTATTCATTACGCATTACTTTGCTTTCAGCATTTTTTTCTTGCGTTACTTTACTTTGGGGTTAACTTTTAGTTTTACACACTTTTTATTTTATGTGTTATTTGTAACTTTGCATATTTTGCTTACATTTTTATTTTAATAGGAAACGGTTTTTATCTCTCTTGACACATATATGTTTTTTAAAAAAAACATCTATATAAGGAAATCATATTAAATTACGACAATTATAAAATTATAGTTAAATTATTACATATTATAATTTATAGCTAGCTACATTTAACATCTTTTTTATATTTTTTATTCTATTTATTTAATTTTGTACGATTGAAGTCCCGCTCAAGCTTGCAATATGTAAATCTCAAATGCGATAATTTTTTTTTGACAACAGTGGATAAATAAATTTAATTAAACGCAAGGAAATATGAAGAAATCACAGAACAAATACTTGAAATATTGTAATAACGTTCAAAGAAATTGAATGAATTGAATTGAACAAAATTTGCGTGAAGGATATAAGTGAAAATGGTAGTTACAGTAGGTGGAAGTAAATGATTTTCTATTCTTTTTTTTAAAGTTTAATGCTAATTCTCGTTCTGCTAATTCTCGAACTTATAGTCAAATCTTAAAATCTTTTAATTTCTCGAAAGTTTTGTACATTTATCAGCACATTTTAGCAATTTCAAGTTTCGAAGTCTGATAAATTTTGCAAAACAAAAATCTAGCATAAGACAGTAAAGAAAAAAAAACCTTTAACAGAGCATTTATAATTGTAATATTTTTTCGAACAAATTGCAATATCGAAAAAAAAAATCCATTCCAGTGGCTTATAAAGTGACCCAAATGGTGGAGTTTCATTCGAGGTCAACAGTTGATAACTCCCAATTAATAATCAAAATATAATTCTTTAATTCTATTGTATAGCCTGCAAATTTTTTGCATACACCTTCATTAATTTAAAGGTTCTGATTTTTACAGTGTTTGTGCAGCAAAAAAACATGTTACGTTACGATGTACACTCAAAACAGAAGCAGTGGTTGCCTTCATAGGTCTTTTTAAAACAGAGACAAAATTTCAAGGAAATAATAAAAAAAAAATCGCAGAAGAAATTATTTTTATAAAACAAAGTATTCGAAGCCCATTTTTAATATAACTCTATATATCACTTGTATTCCAAGGAGCTAATTATCGATATTGATGATTTTAAGCTTACAGAGAACCTTAAAATTAACTTTATCCTCAAAATAAAAACATTCCTTGCGAAAAATTTTTTAGTGCTTAATTATTTCCAAAAATCTAATTTGCAAAACTGCATTCTTTAAAAAGAACTTTTCTCTCGAAACCTAAAAATATTTCTGCTTCATAAATATCATTTTAACTATTTTATTATTTCTCATGCCTTAATTATTGATCAACTTTTAAACAAAACTTTTATATTATCCAGAAAGGCTAGCTCATCCTCAAGTGCATCGTAAATATTCGGAAATAAATACAGAACATGACTATCTACGTCGCTTGCTTGATTCACGAGAGAAGAGAGAGTCCTAAATAAAATTATGCCTGACATTTAGGTGAAATTTATATACATTCTATATAATATTTGGATGAAATATTAATGAGCATAGAAGAATAAGTGATTTAGTGATATGAGCTTTAACAGTAACTTTTACTATAAGTCAGTTATTATATATTTAAGTGAGGCTGCTTGCTGTTTTAAATTTATATTTAATAGGCTAACTTCATGACTAAATAAATATTGTTTATACATAAAATTTGTAAACATTTCATTTTAAGTGATAATAGTACATTAATGTAAAGTACATTAATTAAGTTACATTAATTAAGTTATAATACAACTTGAGAGATTGAGAGATACAAGATTTGCAAACATTTTTAAATTTTAAATGAATGTTATAACATTTGCGTCCCTTTTGGACAAATATAATTTAATGATTTTAATCTTAGTGTATATTATCGTATATCTATACTTCTTATTTTATCAATTTTGTCTGTGCAATCGTTATCCTATCTTTTATCCACAAATAATTTTATACCTTGAAATTTTATGCATGTTAATGGCTTTGTACAGTCGATTTCTTTTTTTTTAACATATTGTTTTAAAATTGTAATGTTTTCACAATTTTCATTTTTACTGGTTTTTACAAATTTTATGTCCTTTTGGAAAGGCTTCTACTAATGTGTACTTTTACCTTGTGTGTAATTCTTAAGTATTTTCTTTTACCCAGCAACTAGCTCTAGCTCTCAATTCGATTCTATTGATAACTTTATTCGAGTGTAGTATCTAGTAAGTAAAAATGGGTTCGAGATGTTAGATATATTACGTCACTATAAGGGTCAGTTGGCCTGAAAGTAACAACACCAAACACGACCAATATTGTTTTAGTTTATTTTTATGTTAAATTTTTGAGCGATATGTTAATTTATAAGAGTCCGTTGACCTTCGTTCTGATGTATTTCAATGTTTTCGAGGCTTGTTGCCATCGTTGTTACTGTAAAATTTTTAACATTTTATTTCTATATACTTGCTGTGAAATTAAAAATTGTTGTTCCATTGTATTCGGCGAATGGGCCTATAGGCCTAGGCCGCTGTAAAATTTTCCATATTAAGTTATAAGTGCAAGAGTATTATACAAACTGGAATATAACAACTATTAACATGATATAATAATTATTAGCAATTATTAAGCTTATTAACATGTTATTTATACTCATACCCAAGTCAAAATTCTTGATGGTCCAATCGAAACAATTTGATGGTTTATGTTGGTTTCTGTGCTGTTAATGATGTTCCCATCGAAACAATTTGATGGTTTCTGTTGGTTTTTGTGCAATTAATGATGTTCCCATCGAAACAATTTGATGGTTTATGTTGGTTTCTGTGCAATTAATGATGTTCCCATCGAAACAATTTGATGGTTTATGTTGGTTTCTGCGCAATTAATGATGTTCCCATCGAAACAATTTGATGGTTTTTGTTAGTTTCTGTGCAATTAATGATGTTCCCATCGAAACAATTTGATGGTTTATGTTGGTTTCTGTGCAATTAATGATGTTCCCATCGAAACAATTTGATGGTTTATGTTTGTTTCTGTGCAATTAATGATGTTCCCATCGGAACAATTTGATGGTTTATGTTGGTTTCTGTGCAATTAATGATGTTCCCATCGAAACAATTTGATGGTTTATGTTGGTTTCTGTGCAATTAATGATGTTCCCATCGAAACAATTTGATGGTTTCTGTTGGTTTCTGTGCAATTAATGATGTTCCCATCGAAACAATTTGATGGCTTATGTTGGTTTCACTGCGATTGATGATTATCCAACTACATTTGATGGTCACCATTATCCAATATTTTCCAATATGCGTTCATGGGTTTTATATTTCCATAAACATTCATAATTTCATGATGGAAAATACTACTTTAATACCATAATGGTTAACCCTCAAGAGAAGTTTGATTCTCATGGAACAACAAACCATAATGATCCGTGATGGTTCATGATGATTCCAATTATACATTTCCATGATGGTCTAATTGGAATTCTTGTTGGTTTTCAGGAATATTTCGTCAAAACAATTTGGTTTCTTTTTACGTTGGAACATCATAAATCAGTCCGAATTCCTACATTGATCATGATCGTTCCAACATTCGATTTCTAAGAAACTATGATAGTAATTTCTGATGGTTCAACATGAACAAACCATCAACACAAGTAGCTCTTCTTATGTTGTACCATCATTAATAATTCGGAATTGATACTTTGGGGTGATGGTTATTTATGTTGATTACCATCAAAAAATATAATGGTTCATGATGGAAGCATTGGTGGTTACCATCAAGATTATGTTGGTCCATCAATGGAAAACAATCAAAAATTTTGACTGGTATATGTTCATAACTTACGTTCATCATAAATATTTTTTTAAACATTTATGTTAATTTAATAAATGTTTTACTTTATTAGGGGTTTTGAAATATGAAACAAAATGTTAAATGGAAAAAAAAACAATATATAATACTCAAAATAATGTTTTAAAATATTTTTAGGTTCCATTATAACGTGTTTTAGTAAATTTTTAATGTTGTTTTCTTGTCTGTTCTAAATGTTTAATTAAAAGTACAAATGTTTTATACCGCATGAGAGCTTAAAAAATGATTTAGTGTTCCTAAAACTACTCATAAATCTTAAAGAATACTGGCATAAGTTATTAAATTTTATAATATACTAGGAGGACTCAAGCTTACTCACTTCGTTCACCAACCTACGTAATTGCTTCATTTTCATCATTGCTTTTTTCCCCTTAACATTAATATTTCCTACAAAAAAACGGAGCATTTTGTTTTCAAAATATACAAGTATTGTAGCTTTAATAGGCGATTGCCTAAATTTGGAAAAAATAATTATTTGTTTTTGATTTGAAACTAAACTAAAGAATGCAGATTGTATGATTCATTAAAAAATAAATGAGAAGTAATTTTACTCGTCAACGAGACTTATATCAATTCAAATAAGGAACGTTTTTTTTTAGCTTTAAGATTTTTTTTCAATTTTAAACATTAATGCAAGAGCTAATTTATCTCTCTTTTTCTCGATTGACATAAACTGGAAACGCGAGATTATAAGATAAAGTTATCGTGAGCGGAAGAAAGATTTTCTGCAACAATGGGTTAATATTCAATAAAGCAAATTCGCGATGAAAATCTGCGTGAATTTTTGAGCGATGAAATTCAAAGCGATTTTTTTCACTCGATCTCATCTCTTGAAAAAATCGTGCAAAAGCACTTTAATGTGCAATAACTTAAAAAAAATGCGACAAAGTTTGTGTCAAGTTGTGTTAATAGAAAAGGCTCTTTAAGCACGTCAAATTTTAACCCCGTAGTTGCTTTTCAGAGGGTTAAAATCGACCAAGCATATTTCCCCCCCCCCATAAGTTTAACAGTTGATAATTCTCGAGCTAATTGTCTAATGCTAGTTTCTTACCTTGTACTTTCTTCTGCAGCCTATCGTTATTTAGAAACTTTAAATCCCTTAATTTTTTTGCTGAAAAGCGAAATGTTACGCAAAGAGGAAAAAGGTTTGGAACAATTCCCGAAAAAAAAAAAACTTTTGAAATTGCAATAATTTTTGCAAATTTGAATTGAAGAAAAAAAGCTCAGGTTAAATTCAAAAACAAAACACTAGCCTTTTCATAATGTCAAACTTTAACAGTGTAATTGAATTCCTGTGTTCTACAGATCGATTTGTATGGAATTTTTTAACGCCAATTTTAACCGTTAATAATTCTCAAACTAATTATCGAGTATAAATTTATTATTCCACCGTGTTCCATTGTAAAATTTATAACATCACAAAATTGCAGACAGTTTTCTACAATATTCCATTGTATTCAAATTTCTAAGTATATTAGTTTCGGTTTAGCAAAACAAAATGCAATGTTAAATTAAACACCCGAAACAGTAGCGGCTGCTTCAGCTCATACGATTTTTTTAGGTCGAGAGAAAGTTTTTTGATAGAAAATGATTTTTTGTTTGTTTTTTCTGTCTACTACATTGAAAATACTTGGTTATACACTTCATATGATTACATATTTCTTAATGATATGAAATATTAATTGTTGTCTTACTATTTCGTGCATTCTAGTTGATATGTTCGTTAATAAGTATAAAGATCAAGAAATTTTTGGCTGTAATCAGCCTACATTTCACGAAATGTTTTAGACTGCTTACTTGAAACCATTCTATTTATCCTTTTTTTATCATTATTTACCAGCAGATTATTTGTTTTTTTTCTTATGTACGGTATTTACCAGGTTTATGTGTCTCTCATAACATCTTTATAGTACGCATAATAGCATTATGCGTACTATAAACTAACTTTTTTTAACTTTTTTTTATTACTGATTGGTAAATACGCTATATTTAAGGTATAAATTTTCATTTAAAACTGTATCTAGTCAAAAATGTAACTAAAATATGAAATGAGAAATAATTATTTTAATTTACAAAGCTGTGATGAGAACTAACTAACTGCACTACTGTTAAATATTATCTTTGAAAGTGTTATTGTAGCAATAAGAAATTAAATAAGCATTTTTACAAAACAAAAAAGTTTGTAAATGTAAGTTTGTGAATGTTGCAAATTTGTTGCAACGGTATTCTAAAAAAGTTATAAAGTCTCAAAAAAAAGTTATAAAGTCTTGTAAAGTCTAGAAAAGGTCCACTCTGTATCCAATAAATGTGGACTTGAGGTACAAAATCCGTGTTAAAACACCAAAAAGTTAAACATTTTAATCAATGAATTCGACATTTTTAAGCACTTTTGAATAGAATTAAATGTGTAGAAATAATGAGAATTGAGGAGTGACGCGACTTAGATGAAACATTCTCTAGTGGAGCCCTTAAAACATTATAATACTAATTCTAATAGTCATTCAAATAGTTAAGTATTCGTGACATTTTTATTTGATTTGACAAATATGAAAATAATATAAAATTTGATACTGTTTCCAATTAGTTGCATTAATTTGTTACATCTTTTATTAAGCGCAATCAAGTTAATTAAAAATACTATTATGATAAAATTAGTGAAGTTTTGGTTTAGACCTGAGAAACTATTTATTAAAGCACAAACCTGTCTTTTCCAGTCATTGGAGAGAACATCTTTCAAGGTTGTGTTATTAGTTAGACATTCATTCGTTTGACAAACCACGTAAGCTTTGTCGTTTCCGGCTATGATAATTACACTTTCCAATGCGATAGTTTTAATTTCAAAATGCTAACTAATGATGAAATAAATTGAAGTATAGAATTAATTGCCCTCTATTGAATTGTAGCACTTTTATAACATTTTGAGTTGATTTCAATGACTTTTTTAAGAAATAACAATTATGATAACTCGGCTAAGATTCGCTAAATAATTTTATAAAGGAACTATGAGGCTCTGCTGATTGCTCGCTTCACTCGCCTTACCCTATGATTGCTACTAATTCATTTTTTTTTCTTTAAAAGTCGATCAATATATTTTTCTTTCATTTACTGTCAAAATATTTTGTTTTCAAAAACTATATTTTATTAACAAAATGTATAATTGTGACTACTTTACATTAGAACGGTTTATTAGTATGTAAATCATAAGAAAACGGAAGTTTTTTCTGGCTTTGTAAATAAGGAACTGAGTACTTGAAAAAAAAATTGGGATATGAATTTTATGACACAATAAGAAGTAATAAACGAGAAAGGATTTTAATTGCTTACAATATAAAAATTTCACCTTATATAAGATAACAACCCAGAACCTTTCTGCTGCAAGGCCAGTTCCATGACCCCTACACAAGCTGGTTGACTTATATAGTAATCTGGACTGTTTATTTACTAATAAGGTCGAGTGCAAGCATATAAGTGAGAATTATAGATTTTCTTAAAAAAAAAAACATAAAAAAATGAAGAAAGCACTTCAAACTTCAATAACTTTCAAAACAATTGGAATTTTGAAGAAAAAGGAAAAAAATAAAACTTGATCTAAGTTCACAAATATAAATGACCATCTTTAGTTTGTCTAATTTTAATTCTGAATTTGCATTACGAAGTTTGTTCTTCGAATGATATTTCTAACTACAAATTTAATCGTTGATATTTCTCGAAGTAATAACCCAATCTTTCATTTTTCATTCCATTGTATTCCTTGTAAATTTTTCTGTGCGTCTTCATAATTCCAAATTCTTCATAAACCTTATGCCCGGCACAGCAAAATATAACTTAAGGAAAAAAAGTGAGAAAAAATTGTAATAACTTACGAATAATTTGGAATTTTCAAACGAAACTAAATAAATAAATAAAATACGATAAAAAAAACTCATGTTAAGTTCATAAAAATATGCTATTTTCAGCATGTAAATTTTTGCTACGTAGTTGCATTTCTGCAGCCTAAAGAGTGGCGTGGATGCTTTTTTAAATACAAACTTAGCAGATCGTTTTTCTCAATCAAATTATTAAATGTGTTTTTCTTTTATGTCATGGTGCTCATTGTACGTTTTTCAAGACAACTTCCTGATTTTAAATCTCTATATCCAACAGTTTTTGCTCAGCAAACCTAAATGTTAAGGAAAGTAAAACAACTGAAACAGTGGAGGAAACTGCTGAGATTGCTTGGTTGCCAGGAAGATGGACTCACGTCCGGGAGAACCGGAGTTTGAATTCAGTCGGCCGAAGACTCCCCGTGTACTAAATGGTGACTCGTGCACGTTAAATCTGTCGGGTAAAAATCCTCCCTGTTCCCATAACAAATCGATACCTCTGGGGGTAATGGATTGGAGATTGAATTCGAATCGTTCTTTGTTTCAGGTTAAAATTACAATCTGTGAATGACTGAATGGGTCCGTTCAATAAACGTGTGTGAGGGATGAATGTGGCTGAAGTGGATTGCTTGGCCATAGATGGTGCCGCTGGAAAACAAGAACAATCGAACAACAACAAAAACCTTAATGGCCTACAACAACAACAGTGGAGGCTATTGCTGTTAAGTTTTTTTTTTTAATATAGAAATTTGTTAAGAGATTTCATTTCTTTTAAACAAATTATGACAGAATAAGGAGATAATTTTTTTTTAATCAGCCCCTATGATTGTTTATAAATTATTTATTTTTTCTTGATAATAAGCAAATTAAATAGTATTCATTCTAAAGAGTATTCATACTTATATTTATATTCATTCTAAAAATAGTATTCTCATCTCTTAAGTTCTCGATTTCTATTAGGATAAAACCTAAATGTAAGCACAAAGCTTAATTTTATTGTTTTGGTTACTAAACAAAACTCCTGAAAGAGAGATGAATTACTTATAATTATTAGTTTTGCATTAATTATTTTATTTACATTTAATGGCTGCACATTATTTTACGTATAGCACATTACAAAAATAAATTAAATTTTTAATAATAATTTAAAACTGTTACTAAGTTTTTGACGTTTTGAAATTTATTATTCATAAATTTCAGTGTAATTAGGTAAAATCATAGGGTTACTAAATAATACTGAGAAAATACTTTTTGTAATTTTTGAAGCTACAGCTTTAATTTTAAATTCATGACTAAATAAAAAAAACATAATGTATGCAATTAGTGGCAAGATATATTAATACATAAACATTAAATATAAGTATTTAATATATATACAATTTTGAAGTATACGATTTAGAAATATTTTACAGGTAAAAAAAAATTAAAATTTGTAAAATTTTCGGTTGATGAAAACAGAAGAAATATGATTTTTGTTTTAATGCCACGTGGTTTTCTAGCTTAATGCGCATACAGAAATGAGAAACTATTTTTAGATCATAATGTTCCTACGTTATATAAAGATATATTTACTTACATTTATTTATCTATCAGTATTCTTAAATAAATGTAATAGTTTTGTCCTTATAATTTTTTATGTCTTGTCTGTAGATATGTCCGCTATTTTTATTTAAAGTTTTTTTTGTTCTCAGACACAGGGTAGATTGATTTTATAATGAGCCTATTCAATTTACTCTCAACTATACATTGCAAGAAAAAAATATTTATTATCATCCATGATTAATATTGTTATTAATTTCTTTGTTATAATTAATATTCATATTTATGTATTTGTAGTAATTATTATCCTTTTCATAAATGGGTTGTAAAAAATACCTGCATTTGTGCATTTTTCCAAATCAATATCCTAATTAAAAAAAATTTATAATTTAAAAAACACGGCATTTAAATTTTTTTCTTCTTTTTTTTCATGGAAAAATATGTATTTATTTTTCTGATAAATAAATGTTATTTTTTAATCAACATAAAATTCACAATTTGAAAAATCATTAAAAATATAAATATATACATTATATATTTTATTTAAACAAAAAGGCATATTTGTTCGTTTTTTATGAAAAGAAAAATTTTTTTAAATCACCAGATTTAATTATTATCACCACTTGAAATTATAAATAAAGAAAAACATACCTATTTGAGAAATCCAAAATCATTTAATAATCTTCAGATGTGCTAATCAGAATTTCATTGTAATCTAAAAAATAAAAAATTGAAATTATAATTAGTATAATGCTTCAAACAATTAATTTTGATTATTCACTAAATTTTACAAAAAAAAGGCAAAATCATTTAACAAACACTGAAACATAAAGTTTTTAACCTAATTTTGAGTATGAATCATTTTAAAAATATGCAAAAAAGTCAAAAAAAAATTCTATATATTTAATTTGATAAAATATGAAGAATTATAATTTAATTATGAGATAAAGTGGTTTGATAATTCAGGGCAGTCTGTCTGCAAATAAACGAAATATAATATAGTTTCTGCGGAAGTTAAAATTAAATGCAATTTGAAACACCATTGCTTGCTAAACAATATTTTACACACTTTATTTCAGTTTTAGGTGTAAAAATTTTGAAAGACAATGTGTCAGCAAAATTGAGAATTTTTTACAGCAATCTACGATCGAAAATGCTCGGTTGCTTAAAGGTTTTTTCAAACATGGACAGGTTGATCATGCGTTTTTATGCTAGTACTTTCATTTCTCTAAGTTATCGTTATTTTATGTCTTCTAGTAATTATTCTCATAATAGAATAATAACTTATTTTAAACTCCGTGATATTGAAATTAAAACAACTTGTTTGGGAATAAAAGGTATTAAATCACTTAATCTGTTAAAATATTCCGAATAGCAACTGTTTTAAATACACAACGGTTTTGTTAATCGAGCAAAAATATTCATTTTAGTTATTATTTAATAATGGAACGTTTAAAGTTTTGAGATCGCACGAAATATTTTGTTAAAACATAAAAAAGGTCATTGTCCTGTATTTTTAATTTTTTTAATTTTTGTATTTTTAATATATTTGTAATGAAAGCAAACAGAACGATAAATTTATAACAATATAAATGAATAATAAATATTTAGCACATAAAAATTCTAAAGTTATATCTACATGTTTTAATTTAACCATGATATTCTGTGGTTAAATTGACACTACACTGAGAAAAAAGAATTATCATCAAAACTAACAGAATATGGTAAACTTTGCCGTGCTCCTGGCTCTGCCGGAAAGCCGAAAAAGCTTAGTGAGATAATAATAACTGCACATTACAAAATGTAAGTTAATTTATTTATTAATTTGTAACAAATTTTACATGATATTATTTATGAACTATTATTTATTAACTTTTTTCTTCAATTTGAGGTTTAAGAAATTTGATTCCATTAATTATATTCACCTGAAAGAAATTGAAATAGACTACCAATATTGTTTTTAACTTAAATATTTTTTTTCGTTAGTGAGCTTACAAAATAAATTTAATAGCACTTATGTATTTGGGTGTTTCGTTGGGAGAATTAAACGTAAACTAGCGCAACATATTAAATACTTTTGAAATGAATAAATTTAAAATTTCTACGTTTTAATAAGATGTTCTAATTCCCTTCTGAACTCTTAATTTCGTTATTTTTTATAATTTAAAATATTTCATATATTATAGTAAAATTTTGCTACAGCGTAAAATAACTTTTTTTATATTTAATATTCAGAATTTGAATGAGAATTTCCCAAAGAAATATTTATCAATTTTTGTACAAATCAGAACTCATCTATTTTGTTATTAAATGTGACAAAGGCCCCATTTACTAATTATTGACTTTTTATCACATGCCTTATTTTTAAAATATTTAAAAAAAACTAATATTATTTTAATTATGTCTAACTATATTTACTCCTTTGAATTTCATAAAATTCAGACTTCAAAAAATTTCAAAGAGTTTAGAAAAAATAAATTATGGAGTATTATGAAGGAAAAAAATGAGAAAAATTTAACTTATAGATTAAGCATTATTTTCTATGAATGAAATGAAAACTAAATATATAATTTCAGGAAGGAAAAAAAATAATTAAAGAAATAGTAGATAATTATGTTTTCTTTGACAATATAAAAATACTGATAAATAAAATGGAGTGTTTAAGAATAGAAACTCAATATTTCCACACTGGAAGTTGCAGTCGCAAGAGAGTTGCAGTCACCAAGATGGCGGCATAATGCTACTTTATCTAATTATTTTAGGCTATAATCTGTGAATCATTGACACGCATGAAATCAATAAACAGAAGTTGGGGGGGGGGGTATAGATGTATTTTCATAAAATTCCAGAGCAGTCTAAGATGTGTTCGGGCGATGCTCTGTATTGATGGCATTTAGGGCAAGGTGTGTATAGTTTGTCTTATGTTTGGGCTCGTGGCGGTAACTATAGTAACTGGTATAGCTATTTTAAGTTGGGTTGTAGGGTCATTGCTAAGGACAGGTTACGGCTCGGGTCAGCGAGAGAAGGGGAATCTTTTCCTTCGGTCTACTGTGTTAGCCCTAGATTGAAGAGAAGCTACCCTTTTTGGAATAAGCAGCTCCAGAGCAGCAGACGGCCTCATACTTTGTGACGGGAGAAGTTCTTAGCTTAGACAAACTATGAATCTTCCTGTCCTCGGAATAGTGGGCGCATAATGTTGCCGCTGGTCAGACGTGAGAGGCTGGTGTTGGACCTCCGTTTGCAAGAAAGTGTTAAAGACTAGTACCCTTATACCAGTGATGTTGTGGACGTGACAACCAGGCTTTCCAATTTTGCGCTTTTATTCGGGCGAGTATCTCTAAGGAGTCAGCTCTGTAGACGAGGAGATGAATGACGTAAGCTTCCTTTAGCAAAGGTTTTCTGTAATTTCATTCCAATAGATGTTAACATGTGAAGAGACCCAATGGAAATGAATGTCATGTTAATTGGAGACGAGTTTTAATTAACAGACGAGTCCTGCAACGATTGCTAACCATTCACTTCGAAACACAGAGATAAAATCCACTATGTTCAGTTTTTATTATGATTATTACCTATTATTTCAGAATAATTTCTTTTTAACCAGAAATGGCATTCTCATTCAGTACGGTAAGTGTACCGGAGTTGTTTTATCCATGGACACTGCAAAATATGTCTGAACTTAATCAAATTTTCCAATTGAATTTTGAATTAGAAAATTAAATTGTGTATTTTCTGATATTAAAAATTGTTTCAACTTGCATAAATTCAGTGAAAACTTCCACAGTTTTGTGAGTTTTGTTAAAAGTTCCAGAGTTAATCTAAAAGTAACTAAATCAAAAGACAATGATTGCACATAAATGATTATTTTTTCTTTATTTTTTGTTTAGAAGGAAACAGAAGATTGACTAAAATTTTAGTACATTAAATTACTCAAATAAAAGCAATAAGAAATTTATATTTACCACTTTTTATCATTAAACCAAGAAAAGGTATTTAGGCACAGAAAAGAAAAATAATTATTTTCAATGCTCCATGTAATATTACTTGAACATGAATATTACTTGAACATAAAATTAATATTTTTTTCTTTTTCAATTTTTTAAACTTTGATTATATTTGAAAGAAAGCAGATAGTACGATATATTTCTCACAAAATAGGATAAAATTAAGTTTTACCACTATAAGAATCGGCTTATTTTTTTCTTCATCATGTTCTATTTTAATTCCAATATTTAGACATATGGTTTATACAAAAACATAGCGTAATTCAATTATAGGAATGAACTTTAAAATTGAATCATATTCATTCCATGACTCTAACTAATAGCATAGTTTGAAATTTCAATTTGAGATTCTAGAGCTTTCTTTAAATAATGAAAATAAGTTTCGTGGTTTCTTTACTTTAAAAAAAACCTATATTAAATAAAAGAATTGATAAATTTTGATAAAAAGCAAACTCTGAGTACGTACAATACATTTCTTTATTCCGAAAAAATAATGTTTCGATAAAATTTTTCTAGAATTTTGCATTGCAAATGAGACAAAAGGAAGCATGAAGAAAAATTATATTTACTCATTCTTTCATGAAACAAAAAAAATAGTCATGCATAGAAAGAAAACCATTATCTGCGAAGTCCTATGAATAATTACTCAAACATGAATTTAGAAGTTTCCATTGTTAATGAAATTAGAAAGAAAATGAATATTTACTGAAAGCAAGATTTTTCTTAAGATATTGCTGCTGTGCTCCAGGCGTCTTACGGAATAGAATTTATTTGTGACATTCACTAATTCAGTTTTCTTAAATGTATTAGTGAAAGTCGTATCTTAAGATATTGGCGAAAAAGGAAGTATTTTTTATTGAGATATTGGAATAAAATGAAGTTGTTTTCTACGTTGTCTTTGACTACTTTAAAAGAAGTTGATAATAACAACAGTTGTAATTTAGAAAGGAATTTAAATACTTATAAATCAGATTTCAAATATTATTCAATTTAATTTATTTCAAATATTATATATTTCAAATAAATTTAGCGAATGGAAAAGTTTGACATTTTATTAATAAAATTTTATATCAATAAGGCTTGCAAATGTTTCTTTGACCGAATAGCAAACTTTTGCAAATCGTTTATTAAAACTAAGGGAACTGTCTGCCCTATTACTATTGCTCGCCTATCTCTAGAACTTATTACACAGTCAAATCACCTCGCTCGTTAATTTCACTGTAGTCTCCTTTAATATCCCACCTCCTATATTTTAATTTTATCATAACCTTTTTCGCTGATGTATTAGCAATATATGCCGTTTATTTCATCTTACTTATCCAATGCCCCATTTTTTATATTTTAAGTTTATTTTTAACTTTTTTGTGGATCTATTACCACTCTGAGCAGTTCATTTCGTCTTACCGTATCCAATACCATATCTTTTTTATTTTTACCTTTTTTTGCTGATCTATTAGCAATCTCAGCCGTTCATTTCATTTTACTTATCCGATACCCCATCTTTTATATGATTTTATTTCTACCTTTGTTGGAGATCTATTAGCAATCTGAGCTCAATCTGAGCAATTAGCAATCTGAGCTTTTTTATTTTTTTATATTTTAAGTTTATTTTTAACTTTTTTGTGGATCTATTAACACTCTGAGCAGTTCATTTCGTCTTACCGTATCCAATACCCCATCTTTTATTCAGTTTTATTTATACCTTTTTTCTGATCTATTAGCAATCTGAGCCGTTCATTTCGTCTTACGTATCCAATACCACATCTTTTTTATTTTTACCTTTTTTTGCTGATCTATTAGCAATCTGAGCCGTTCATTTCATGTTACTTATCCGATACCCAATTTTTTATATAATTTTATTTCTACCTTTGTTGGAGATCTATTAGCAATCTGAGCTGTTAATATCGTCTTACTTATCTAATGCCCTATCTTTTATATTGTAATTTCCTTTTTACCTTTTTTGGAGATCTATCAGCAATCTGAGCCGTTCATTTCGTCTTATTTATCTAATGCCATATTTTAATTTCATTTTTACTTTTTTTCGTGATCTATTAGCAATCTGAGCAGTTCATTTGTCTTACTTATCCAATACCCCATCTTTTTTTATTTTTGCCTTTTTTTTTGTTGATCTATTAGCAATCTGCTTCTTTTCAATGTCTTTTATATTTTTTTCTGATCATTTCATGATCTCAGCTCTTTCATCTGAGATCTATTCACTTTTTTCTGATCATTTCATGATTTCAGCTCATTCATTTTACCCCCAGTCTTATTCAAAACCCTTACTTTTATATTTTAGTTTCTTTTGTAATTTTCATTTTGCATCTTTTCATGATCTGAGATCGTTAATTTCACCTCAATTCAATATCCCTAGCTTTTATATATTTCTTTTCTGACCATTTCGTGATCATTTTACTCATTCATTTTACTCCAGTTTCATTCAAAACCTTTACTTTTATATGTTAAATTCTCTTCTGATTGTTTCGAGGTCTCAGATTGTTCATTTTACCCGACTTTTAGTCGAAATCGAAGCTTTTATATTTTATTTCGTTTAAGCATTTCTTTTCTGATCGTTTCGTGATCTCAACTCGTTCATTTTAGTTCAATCTTAATCAATATCCCACTTTTTATAGGTTAGTTTCTTTTATATCCTTCTTTTCTGGTCATTTCGTATTCTGAACTCGTTCATTGCTTTTGTTTAACACATGTTTTCATTTTTTCGTTCAGATACATAAAATTACATAAATGATAATATTGTTAAACAAATTTTATTCCTGCATATATACAAATACTTGATCCTGCCCGATTCGGGTGTGGGAATTTCAAATTTAAAATTAGTTTTACTTCTAAAGCTAGATATTTTTAAATGACATTTTTAGTCTATTTTCGGTGTGAAGTTTAAAAACCTTATATATATATATATATATATATATATATATATATATATATATATATATATATAGAGAGAGAGAGAGAGAGAGAGAGACAATGCATAAAAAGAAAGCACCTCTACAGCACATGACGACATTTCCGAGTTTGGGTTTCTATGTAATTTTAATTCTAACGATGTGCCATAACTCCCCTTGATCTTCGTCGCAACATTTGTGCGACCCACTGTTATATATAAAATCTTTAAGATTGTACATATCGATAACAAATAGACAGAAAAAGTCATTTAGAAATTAACTATAGTATAAAGAGAGAAACCAATTACAGGGTTGAAATCAGCTATGCGAAAATATCCTAGTTTCATTAAAAATCTTATGGAACAGAAAATAATGATCCCCAGTGTAATTATTACTTTTATACTTAACTAATCATATGGGGCCGAGGTAGCCTGGTCGGTAGGGCACTGGGCCCATGTCCAAGAGTTTGTGGGTTCGGACCCCACCGGCCGAAGACTCCTCGTGTAGGTGAATGATGCACGCTAAATCTGTTGAGTCGCAAAGTCCTCCACGTTCCCATAACAAACCAATACCTCTGGGGGTACTTGATTGGAGATCAATCGTTCACTGATTCAGGTCAAAGTTACGATCTGTGGATGAATGAATGAATGGATGTATGGGTGGGTCAGCCCTATAAACGGGTGTGACGTATGGGTGAGGCAAAAGTCGAATTATTGGCCAAAGATGACGCTACTGGAAAACAGAAACAATCGCACCCCTCTGCCTAAACAGCAACAACAATAACAACTAATGATATATAGTTTTCTCATTAAAAATAGAATTATTTTGCATCATATAGCTTTTTAATAAACGTATTATTTTTCTCTGTATTTAAAATTATATTTTTTAAAGCTTTCTATGATATCAAAAAAAAGTTTTATGTAAAATTAAATTATAATTAATAACTGTAGTTGTAAAACATAGGTTTCAAAACTTTTAATTAACGTCTCGAAATAAAACATATAGTAGGCGTACTACAAATAAATCTCTTGAAAAAACTTATTCGATTTAAAATGATAGTCACTAAATAATTTTTAACGAAAGTTCTTAGCATTCCATAAGGTATATTACTAATTATTCTGCATTTTATTTAAGAAAAAGATATCTAATTAATAAATAATAATTATAAAACATAAAACGTATTAGAAATGTAAGACATATTTTCTTATGTTTTCTTTAAAAAAATGAAAAATATTGCGGCATAAATTCTATTCAACAATACTTTCTAACAAGCCACATGGGAAATATTTCAGCACGCCAATTTTATTTTTCAGAACTTTTTTTGTTCCCTATTGATTTATGTTCGCTCAACCAATACCACGAAACCGAATTTCCAAGCAAGAAGCAAAACTGTCTACTGAGGGCGTTTTATCATCCTATTTTATATCTTCTGAGTTTAATATTCTGGTGTATCGTACTAACAACGAGTTTTTTTTTCCAAAACTTCACAGCGAAACCAAGATCTAAGCATTTCAGCTGCTTACCAAAAAGATCTCCCGAATTCTAAAGAGATGTTTCGTGATTTAGAAAAGTTTGTATTTTATTTAAGTATACGGTACCCAAGTTTCGTTATTAAAGATCTCAATTTAAAAAAAAGGAGTTTAAAGATCGAAAATATTATTTTTTTCCCTTTCTGTAATTACTCTTGAGTTAATGTTAGAAGGATGTAAGAGGATGGTGATTTAACTTATTTCAATTGCTTAGAATATTTGTTAAAAATCTTTGAAGAAAGTTAACAAATATTAAACATGATGGAAACACTTTTAAAGATTATGATAAAGTTGAAATATCGGTTATTTAGAAAGCAGTATTACCTGACAGACATTTTTCTACGAACTTTATATTTTTAAGTTAACTTTATGCAGCATGTAGAGCGTGGTTTATTTTTGAGGTATGTGAAGAAAAATAAAACTGTGAACTTAGTTCACTTTTGATTAATTAGTATTGTACGCAGCAAGTACAGGGTTGCAATTACTGAGTTACGTAAAACAACTTAAAAAATCTTATTTACATTTCGGCGAGATTGGCGAAATTTAGTTAGAGTATGGTGATTAAATGTAGAGCATAACAAGATATTTTTTCCTGAGCATGCGTACTTTTAATGTTGTTGCTTCTTTATCAGAGATGAAGGTCGAAGGTCTTGTGTGCTTCCCCAAATACCACCTTATTTTAATAAACACAAGTTATGACCGTCACTGAATTTAAAACTGACACTCAGAGTATCATCGAAAGCATCTATTTTTTCACAATTCAGTGAGTTTCGCAAAATAGTGTTATTCCTCTTATTCATTTAATAGTAATTAAAGGGAAATCTTATTGAATACGTCATAACCCGAATCCGAATATCTGTATTTATTTTTAGGACTTGTATAGAATGTTGAAAATAAGTTTGTTGCGTGAAAATGTTATTTTCCATTATTTCATAGACTTCTAAAAATCATTTCCCTGTATCAAATGTTGGGTTGACAAAGGAGTGGAAGTTTTAAAAAAGTTAAGCCTAAAGTAAATGAAATATTTGTGTAACATTTATTATAAAAAAAAATGCAATTTGAAAAAAACCCCTTTAAAAAAAACTCGTTTCGGAATTATTCTGCTACTTTTCATAGTTCACTTAATTGAATCACGGAAACTCTGTAATGTCTTTTAATAGCTTTGAAGAATTTTAAACCAAAAATGAAACGACGACGAAGGTACAAAAGAATTCTTTCTCTTCTTTTTACCCTTTCTAAAAAGGAACTTTCTTTGTATTTCAAATTCTTATTTTGTTCCTGTTCTTAGTTTTAAATATAACTAAATATTACTTAGTTTTCGCAGATTTTGTGTTAAATGTATTAGCACAAATTTATGAAAGGTAGGAGATAGAACGTTTTTGAAGGACGCAAGAAGTTATAATGATTCCACTTAAAATTCCAATTTTTTTAAACAATGATTTAGACAAAATTTTTGAAAGGGATTAGAGGGGACGAAAATAAAAGAATTCGCTTAATAATGCATGTTATGAAATGCAGCATGTAAGTAAGGGAAAAGGTTAAATGAAAGAAATATAAATGAATGTAACAAGCCCTTTATTGAATCATCACGTCACAGGAAATTCTAAACAAACCAAACGTAATACAATATTCACATTGATTCCGTGCGATTGTTAACGCAAGCGTTCCTTTATTTGTTAAGGCATCAGTGTGTGCAACATAGATGCCAAAGAATCAGTCACGTTATACACTGTAAAATCTGGATAAATTTGCGGCAAAAAGTACTGGTACCTCGGATGCTTTATCTGCAAAGTCCATTTCACCATAAATTCCATTTTTACTGTAACGTTTTACAGTGTAAGCCCAACAGTAATATTTATTTAATTACAGAGATTAGGTATATATAGTAAATGCTACCAAATTTTCATTTTATATTTTATTTCCTTCGATGAACAGACAACCCAATTTTGAGTTTACGATTAACAATGTTCTTGTAATTTTGTCTTGTAATTCTTGTAGTCTTGTAATTTTTAACCCAATTCAGAAGACAAAGAAACTCCTGTATACGTTATTGAGAAAAGTTTGATTTCTTGGAGGACTTTTTGATTTAAGTAACCCAGATCTGAGTTACACTGATAGGTTTGCTGATTTAGTATGTATTTATCATTTTATAAGATAGTTGTTTTTGGCTGAAAACTTTTTACTTAACCCCGCGGAATACAATTTCTGACTTTATTCGCTGTTTTAGTTTGAAAGCTTCCTTGGAATTTCATTTGAAAACTAGAACATAAAAATTAAAATTTTAAAATTAAAAAAAAAATAGAATGAAAATTGAAATGTTAATATTCAGTTTCCTAACAAGTCAGAGATAGTAGAGAAGTGATTTTTATACTTAAACTGAGACATTAATTATACTTTCTAAAATATGAAAATAACAATAGATAATGAGCTAAAAAGAGCTAAAAGTAGATGCAATTTCGTAATTTCGTAGATTTGTTTTTTGAAATCAAATGAGGGTAACTAAACTTAGTACAATTGTTTGTATAATTTAATGAACGAAATTGTATCATAATTAAAATTATTGTTCTCAGTACAATCCGAAAATGCTTTGGCCTTTAAAATTTGCCTGAAAATATCGAAATCACAAACGAAGAAAAAAAAAAGGTAAAATTACCACACGGTATGGTAGTGACAATTTTGATGAAAAAAATTATTCTGATTAATAAAACAAAAATATACAGTATTTAAACCCTTCATTAGGTAAGTTTTCCGTTTATATTGCAATGGCTTACCGAGAAATATAGGTTTCAAAATTATAAAGCTCCAATCACCACACACCAGGTAAGAAACACAAAACTAAAAACTGAATTTAACCGAATAAATAATTTTTATGCCGTGTTGTGAAGTATCTTGATAAAATTGCTAAACCTTATTAAATTGGCCGAATTTTATAGGATATTATAAAACTAAATTTTATTGTTAATTTAACCAAAGCACCGTGAAATTTACTTACATTTACTTGCATTTAGAGCTCCAATAGATCCTGTGAATCACGTTAATTCTACTATATTCTGGTAGTTTTGACCAGACTTATTATCGCAGTGTGAGCTATAAAATAACGTCAATTAACGAAATATGTTGTGTTTACAAAAAATAATTTTTTTTTTTTTTTTAAAAAGTAGGCTAAACCTATCAAGTTCTTTCTTTAAACTCGAAGAGACTTCTAAGTTAAGTATGTTTTTTAGTTCAGTAAGTATTATGAGGTTTAGTAAGTTTTAAATAAGTGCCAAAAAGTAGTATTAAATGAGTACTTAAGAAACTAAACTCAGTGGTGCGACAGCCCATTGAGGGCAAAGGCCTAATGTGCCCATCTCAGTTTTCTTGACCTTGGGCTCAGGGATGCAGGAGCAGATGTTCCGGTTAGGTGGTCAGCCTAACGTTAAACCTCCAGTGCTTAGTTCCCAAGCATACTTGGTACTCATTTATCAACCCACTGAAGGGATGAAAGGCTGAGTCAACTTTGCCCGACCAGAGGATCGAACCCAGGACCTGTGGCACGGGAGCGCGAAGAGCTACCACTCAGCCACCGGATGTCAAAAACTTAATACTTAATAGTACTTAATAATTTCAAATAGTTTTAAAGAAGCACTTAATAGGCTTAGCAAATATTTAATAGGTGCCATGTGTAATATATTTAGTAATACTAAATAAGTACTTAAAAATCTTGTGAAAGGATTTCCATTTACGAGCACGAGAGTAGCTCTTTTTATTCACAAAATGCCAACACTACAACAGCAAACAAAAATTTTGTAGCACTTCTTATGTTTAATATAATAACTACTCACGGAATATTAATATTATTTTTATCTGAATATTCATTATTATTTCTTATTTATAGTTGTCACTAACTATCTTATAAAGCAATTACAAAAAAAGCTATCCTTTCTTGTTTAAAGTAACTTTTTTAATGCCAGAATTGAGAAAACATTTTTAACTTAATACGTTTTTAATTAAACTGTTTCGCAGCTAAAAACACTCCCTATGTCAATATTTAAGAGAAAGAAACACAAGAGTTAATTCAAGTCAAATATTAATAAGCATTATTAAATTTTTAAGACTTTCCCGCTTATTAAAATAAATAGAATTTCGTCTAAATTAAAAAATAACCTGGCTTCCAATCAGTCAATTTGTATCTTAATTTTTTTTCTCCGTGATACAAAATAAGGTTTTCTTTTTGCCTGCAATCAATATTTATGCTAAAAGCATTTTTCCAACTTATGCGAGGAGGATATTACTAACTTAATAATCTTCGCTAAAGTTTTCTGAAAATCAATATTTTGAGATTCAGGATGCCGCTTGAAATATGTTCGAGTATCGAAAGTGGTAAATGTTTTTTTTTACTGAAAAAATAGAAAAGTACAGGTAGAATTTTATCAAATATCATGAAATGTTTTGTTTGAGCAAAATGTTCTAATAAGTTTTAATACAGCCCTTAAAAGTATGTCTGAATTGCTATTGAAATTTTACTATTGAGCGATTGAAGTTTTTTTTAAAAATAAATATTAAAATATATGTAAATAAAATTTTTACATAAAACCTACCAATAAAAATTTAACTAATTTCTCCCGAGAAACTATCAGTACAAGTTCAATTAAGTGTTTAAGACGTTATATTTAAGATTGTAGAGTTATAAATTATGTTTTTTTGTATCGATATACCGTAATATACTAATCAAAAGTTTCGTTTTAAATTCCATTCAATATTTTTATTTCGGAAAGCATGCATCTATGCATGAAACATGCATTTATATGATCCATTTTTATGCGAGTTATAACTAAAGTTTTGTATAATACAATCGTAATTATTGTATTTTTACTTTTATATTACAAGTCAAAAGTTTTTATTAAAATGTGCATCCTTCTTTGAAAACATCATAAGATAGATTTTAGTAATTCAAGAGGCCATAAAACTCTTTGAATTCGATGTGGATATGAAATATTGAATATGTTTTTCTAAAACCGTTTCTTATTGAAGTCTCTTGCAGAAGTATTCAAATCAATCATTCGGTGGAAAGTTAATATTTTTGCTTTTTGAGAAATATGTTTTTCTTGATATGCAGTTGCATCATAACATTTTAAGGCGAGGAAAGGACATCGGAATATTATGTGATTTCTGTTTGATTCTTAACTGAAACCCGAAATCGTATACAGTTATGATTCAGTACAGATTTCTTTTAAAGACAACATGTTTCTAAGTTTGTGCAATACAAAAAATTTACTTTTAAGGTACAGGCTTTCCCTTTCAAAAATTTAAGGTGTTTTAAGGTTTATTTGAGTTTTTTGATTGGTTGAAGTCTCATTTTTGAAGTTTGATTGAAGGTTAATTTCAAGTAGACTTCCAAAACATCCCTCAACGATCAACCTCTCGAGTTGTAATAATCAAGGTGTATGAAGTTGTTTTATTCGCAATTGAGATTGTTGAAAATCTACTTTAGAACAACCAGCTTAGAGGGATTATTTTTTTTTCTGAAGTGTACAGACTACACTTCAAGTAAATGAGTAGAATTGAGGTGTGGATAATTTCACCCAATTTCAACTAAAAATATTGCTGAGTTATACATGAGGATAGTTTTAAGAAGTGTACATGGTTTTATGAGATTTCTGTTTGATTCTTTACTTAAACCGGGATCGTATACAGTTATGATTTTGATTTCTTTTGAAAACAACATGTTTTTAAATATGTGTAATACAAATAATTTGCTTTTGAAGTATAACATTTAAGCTTTCCCTTTCAAAAATTTAAGGAGTTTTAAGGTTTATTTAAGGCGGCAAGTTTGATTGAAGATTAATTTTAAGTTATTAGGTTAGTTACTGATTACTTCAGGACGTCAGAAGGTTAATTTACTTCAAAAACGTCCCTCAAAGACCCACCTCTCGAGTTGTAATAATCAAGGTGTATGAAGTTGTTTTATTCGCAATTGAGATTGTTGAAAATCTACTTTAGAACAACCAGCTTAGAGGGATTATTTTTTTTTTCTGAAGTGTACAGACTACACTTCAAGTAAATGAGTAGAATTGAGGTGTGGATAATTTCACCCAATTTCAACTAAAAATATTGCTGAGTTATACATGAGGATAGTTTTAAGAAGTGTACATGGTTTTATGAGATTTCTGTTTGATTCTTTACTTAAACCGGGATCGTATACAGTTATGATTTTGATTTCTTTTGAAAACAACATGTTTTTAAATATGTGTAATACAAATAATTTGCTTTTGAAATATAACATTTAAGCTTTCCCTTTCAAAAATTTAAGGAGTTTTAAGGTTTATTTAAGGCGGCAAGTTTGATTGAAGATTAATTTTAAGTTATTAGGTTAGTTACTGATTACTTCAGGACGTCAGAAGGTTAATTTACTTCAAAAACGTCCCTCAAAGACCCACCTCTCGAGTTGTAATAATCAAGGTGTATGAAGTTGTTTTATTCGCAATTGAGATTGTTGAAAATCTACTTTAGAACAACCAGCTTAGAGGGATTATTTTTTTTTTCTGAAGTGTACAGACTACACTTCAAGTAAATGAGTAGAATTGAGGTGTGGATAATTTCTCCCAATTTCAACTAAAAATATTGCTGAGTTATACATGAGGATAGTTTTAAGAAGTGTACATGGTTTTATGAGATTTCTGTTTGATTCTTTACTTAAACCGGGATCGTATACAGTTATGATTTTGATTTCTTTTGAAAACAACATGTTTTTAAATATGTGTAATACAAATAATTTGCTTTTGAAGTATAACATTTAAGCTTTCCTTTTCAAAACTTTAAGGAGTTTTAAGGTTTATTTAAGGCGGCAAGTTTGATTGAAGATTAATTTTAAGTTATTAGGTTAGTTACTGATTACTTCAGGACGTCAGAAGGTTAATTTACTTCAAAAACGTCCCTCAAAGACCCACCTCTCGAGTTGTAATAATCAAGGTGTATGAAGTTGTTTTATTCGCAATTGAGATTGTTGAAAATCTACTTTAGAACAACCAGCTTAGAGGGATTATTTTTTTTTCTGAAGTGTACAGACTACACTTCAAGTAAATGAGTAGAATTGAGGTGTGGATAATTTCACCCAATTTCAACTAAAAATATTGCTGAGTTATACATGAGGATAGTTTTAAGAAGTGTACATGGTTTTATGAGATTTCTGTTTGATTCTTTACTTAAACCGGGATCGTATACAGTTATGATTTTAATTTCTTTTGAAAACAACATGTTTTTAAATATGTGTAATACAAATAATTTGCTTTTGAAGTATAACATTTAAGCTTTCCCTTTCAAAAATTTAAGGAGTTTTAAGGTTTATTTAAGGCGGCAAGTTTGATTGAAGATTAATTTTAAGTTATTAGGTTAGTTACTGATTACTTCAGGACGTCAGAAGGTTAATTTACTTCAAAAACGTCCCTCAAAGACCCACCTCTCGAGTTGTAATAATCAAGGTGTATGAAGTTGTTTTATTCGCAATTGAGATTGTTGAAAATCTACTTTAGAACAACCAGCTTAGAGGGATTATTTTTTTTTTCTGAAGTGTACAGACTACACTTCAAGTAAATGAGTAGAATTGAGGTGTGGATAATTTCACCCAATTTCAACTAAAAATATTGCTGAGTTATACATGAGGATAGTTTTAAGAAGTGTACATGGTTTTATGAGATTTCTGTTTGATTCTTTACTTAAACCGGGATCGTATACAGTTATGATTTTAATTTCTTTTGAAAACAACATGTTTTTAAATATGTGTAATACAAATAATTTGCTTTTGAAGTATAACATTTAAGCTTTCCCTTTCAAAAATTTAAGGAGTTTTAAGGTTTATTTAAGGCGGCAAGTTTGATTGAAGATTAATTTTAAGTTATTAGGTTAGTTACTGATTACTTCAGGACGTCAGAAGGTTAATTTACTTCAAAAACGTCCCTCAAAGACCCACCTCTCGAGTTGTAATAATCAAGGTGTATGAAGTTGTTTTATTCGCAATTGAGATTGTTGAAAATCTACTTTAGAACAACCAGCTTAGAGGGATTATTTTTTTTTTCTGAAGTGTACAGACTACACTTCAAGTAAATGAGTAGAATTGAGGTGTGGATAATTTCACCCAATTTCAACTAAAAATATTGCTGAGTTATACATGAGGATAGTTTTAAGAAGTGTACATGGTTTTATGAGATTTCTGTTTGATTCTTTACTTAAACCGGGATCGTATACAGTTATGATTTTGATTTCTTTTGAAAACAACATGTTTTTAAATATGTGTAATACAAATAATTTGCTTTTGAAGTATAACATTTAAGCTTTCCTTTTCAAAAATTTAAGGAGTTTTAAGGTTTATTTAAGGCGGCAAGTTTGATTGAAGATTAATTTTAAGTTATTAGGTTAGTTACTGATTACTTCAGGACGTCAGAAGGTTAATTTACTTCAAAAACGTCCCTCAAAGACCCACCTCTCGAGTTGTAATAATCAAGGTGTATGAAGTTGTTTTATTCGCAATTGAGATTGTTGAAAATCTACTTTAGAACAACCAGCTTAGAGGGATTATTTTTTTTTCTGAAGTGTACAGACTACACTTCAAGTAAATGAGTAGAATTGAGGTGTGGATAATTTCACCCAATTTCAACTAAAAATATTGCTGAGTTATACATGAGGATAGTTTTAAGAAGTGTACATGGTTTTATGAGATTTCTGTTTGATTCTTTACTTAAACCGGGATCGTATACAGTTATGATTTTAATTTCTTTTGAAACCAACATGTTTTTAAATATGTGTAATACAAATAATTTGCTTTTGAAGTATAACATTTAAGCTTTCCCTTTCAAAAATTTAAGGAGTTTTAAGGTTTATTTAAGGCGGCAAGTTTGATTGAAGATTAATTTTAAGTTATTAGGTTAGTTACTGATTACTTCAGGACGTCAGAAGGTTAATTTACTTCAAAAACGTCCCTCAAAGACCCACCTCTCGAGTTGTAATAATCAAGGTGTATGAAGTTGTTTTATTCGCAATTGAGATTGTTGAAAATCTACTTTAGAACAACCAGATTAGAGGGATTATTTTTTTTTTCTGAAGTGTACAGACTACACTTCAAGTAAATGAGTAGAATTGAGGTGTGGATAATTTCACCCAATTTCAACTAAAAATATTGCTGAGTTATACATGAGGATAGTTTTAAGAAGTGTACATGGTTTTATGACATTTCTGTTTGATTCTTTACTTAAACCGGGATCGTATACAGTTATGATTTTAATTTCTTTTGAAAACAACATGTTTTTAAATATGTGTAATACAAATAATTTGCTTTTGAAGTATAACATTTAAGCTTTCCCTTTCAAAAATTTAAGGAGTTTTAAGGTTTATTTAAGGCGGCAAGTTTGATTGAAGATTAATTTTAAGTTATTAGGTTAGTTACTGATTACTTCAGGACGTCAGAAGGTTAATTTACTTCAAAAACGTCCCTCAAAGACCCACCTCTCGAGTTGTAATAATCAAGGTGTATGAAGTTGTTTTATTCGCAATTGAGATTGTTGAAAATCTACTTTAGAACAACCAGCTTAGAGGGATTATTTTTTTTTCTGAAGTGTACAGACTACACTTCAAGTAAATGAGTAGAATTGAGGTGTGGATAATTTCACCCAATTTCAACTAAAAATATTGCTGAGTTATACATGAGGATAGTTTTAAGAAGTGTACATGGTTTTATGAGATTTCTGTTTGATTCTTTACTTAAACCGGGATCGTATACAGTTATGATTTTAATTTCTTTTGAAAACAACATGTTTTTAAATATGTGTAATACAAATAATTTGCTTTTGAAGTATAACATTTAAGCTTTCCCTTTCAAAAATTTAAGGAGTTTTAAGGTTTATTTAAGGCGGCAAGTTTGATTGAAGATTAATTTTAAGTTATTAGGTTAGTTACTGATTACTTCAGGACGTCAGAAGGTTAATTTACTTCAAAAACGTCCCTCAAAGACCCACCTCTCGAGTTGTAATAATCAAGGTGTATGAAGTTGTTTTATTCGCAATTGAGATTGTTGAAAATCTACTTTAGAACAACCAGCTTAGAGGGATTATTTTTTTTTCTGAAGTGTACAGACTACACTTCAAGTAAATGAGTAGAATTGAGGTGTGGATAATTTCACCCAATTTCAACTAAAAATATTGCTGAGTTATACATGAGGATAGTTTTAAGAAGTGTACATGGTTTTATGAGATTTCTGTTTGATTCTTTACTTAAACCGGGATCGTATACAGTTATGATTTTGAATTCTTTTGAAAACAACATGTTTTTAAATATGTGTAATACAAATAATTTGCTTTTGAAGTATAACATTTAAGCTTTCCCTTTCAAAAATTTAAGGAGTTTTAAGGTTTATTTAAGGCGGCAAGTTTGATTGAAGATTAATTTTAAGTTATTAGGTTAGTTACTGATTACTTCAGGACGTCAGAAGGTTAATTTACTTCAAAAACGTCCCTCAAAGACCCACCTCTCGAGTTGTAATAATCAAGGTGTATGAAGTTGTTTTATTCGCAATTGAGATTGTTGAAAATCTACTTTAGAACAACCAGCTTAGAGGGATTATTTTTTTTTCTGAAGTGTACAGACTACACTTCAAGTAAATGAGTAGAATTGAGGTGTGGATAATTTCACCCAATTTCAATTAAAAATATTGCTGAGTTATACATGAGGATAGTTTTAAGAAGTGTACATGGTTTTATGAGATCCTGTCCATACTGTAAAAAAATTCTTGTAGTTTAACTTTGAAAATGGTAGCAACTACTTCTCATCAAAGTGATGTTTCACTAAGTGTTCTATTTCACCAAATCCATGGATAATTCCTGGAGAAGTAAAACAACTTGAATATTTTTTTTACAGAACTTGGTGAAAAGTTGCCACCACGTTGTATGTTACTTAGTAGCATTCAAACGAACTAATAACTACATTAAGCTATATTACACTATATGTGTGAATAATTTAACCCAATTTCAAATAAAAGTACTGTTGAGTTATATATGCGGATGGTTTTATGAGGTGTAAATGATGTTGAAATTGAGTGTTATTAGGGAGGTTATTTCTGGTGCAAATTCTAACCTCATTTTCTACACCCAGGTGTATTTTTATCATCTGTCAACCTCAAAAATACCTTACTCTTTTGTAATGGCAGAGAAATAGAATTTAAACAAAGCTAAACAACATTAAATGTTTAATGATACACTTTCAAATTCGTTTAGTACTAATTAAAATAAAACTGTCTCAAATTCAAATTATATTTTGATGAATTTATTTTTACATATTGAGACTTCTACTACTTTTCACTTAAGTCATGTTTCACTGAGTGTTCCAATTCACCAAATCCATGTATAATTCCTGGAGTAGTGAAACTCCAAGAATGCTCTTTTATGATGCAATACAAATAAAGACACATACAACTCTCTTAGACCTATCATATTGCACGGTAGTGAATGCTGGTTTCTAACTAAATCAGATAAAGATAGACTTTTAATCCTTCAAAAAAATGATTCTTTGAAAATTACTTGGTCAAGTTTGAAAAATTTAGAGATTGATAATTTTGTTTAATTATGCAATTTATAGGTAATACGAAAAGCATATTAGTGTCAGAGTCATCAAGTCTTTTCCTATAAAATGCCCTGAGCATATTTTTGATGAAAGATCTTGAACCCTTTTAAAAGCTTTACCTTTCTAGTGTAAAGGAAACTAAGAATGATGACCTCGCTTAAGATGGATGGGTTGCGTTGAGAGAGTTCCCAAGATATTAAACGCCGTTGGGGAACCAACGTCATTGGGATCGCAGCGTTTGATCAGATCCATTGAAAAAAGCATATTAAGATAGCTTTGGTCTGTAGAACACGTGACGAAGACTAGTAAGTGTTAGTACGCATTTGTTTGTTTTATTAGAAGAATGTAGTTTTTCAAAATACGACGTTAAAATACACTGCATAAAATAAAATAAGAATATTTTAATTTTGTTATCATTATAAAAGTTAACTTACAACGATTATTTATTATTATTTATTAAAACAATTATTAAAAGTGGTTTCAGTTTGTTTAGATTACCTAAACTTCAGATTTACGAACTTTGCTTTTTTTAAATAGAGAATAATAAATCAGGTTTTAATTAAGGTGCATTCTTATTTGTAATATTGTAGACAAAAGGCATCGTGTGTAGCTTTTACCGTTTCACAGCGGTGTATAATTACTTTTCCAACAGATTAAGCACTTCCATTAAAACGATGCTTATATATAATAACAGATCGCACTTTTAACTTGAGGAAATAATTGTGTGAATTAAATAAATAAACCCTTTCTTTATATAATTTTATTTGGGTTTATAAAGTGAAAATTCACAGCATTAAAATTGGTTTTAGTGGGATTTTTTTTGTTGCAATTATCAATAAGCGCAGTTTTCTTGTAAATAGTGAAAAATCTAATTTAAATCTTGATAGCTTCAAAATTTAACAGCAATGCATGTTTTTTTAGTTCTAACAATATTACCGAAAATATAAAAACATTAAATTTTTCTTTCACTAAATCGTAACGTTATAAATTGATAAAAAATAGCTTACATTTTTTTGAACGTTAGGTAAAAGGGCAACTTACAAGGCCTTAATTGAAAAAAAAATCTTACAATGTGTTTGTCTTGTAGAAAAAATTCTTAAGCAAATATTTAACTTCTCCCACTAAACCTCCGCGTCTATTGGAATAAATGATAAATGGGGCTTCTTAAGTAAAGTTGCTTAACCACTTTAAGGAATTTGGTTGGGTCAATGAGCAGAGCTAAAATCGGTTAATGTACATTTCTTGGCAAAATGCCCAAAGGTGTAGAGGTATAAATGAATGAAACATTGTAAATAAAAAATTATTTTCTTATTATTTTTACGAAAAAAAAATGCATTTTAAACAAATTCAGTAATACAAGGTAATAAAACACGTTTTAACAAATATATTTTCATGATAGGTTTACTTAAGAGTTAACATATACAATAAAACATATACATACATTATTATAAATAAAGCATTAAAATAAACCTTAAAATCGAACTTTAAAATTCTTATTAAACAAAGTGTTTGAAAAGACCATTCTTTGGCACACTGGATGATTCAGAACAGAAGTTAATAAATGATAATTAACTAACTAATTAATATAAGCTCACTCCATCCTGCGATTACGAGAAAATAACCAATTTATGGCCACTTTAATGCAATTTTAAACTATTATTGTTTGATAAACTTAAACTAATGTAATTTGAATAATTAAAAATATTTGTTTTCAATGCGCACCAACAGCAAGTTTATTATGGGGATGTGCTTAATCACCTAATATGACATTTGCGGACTTGTGATGCTATGTAACTCAAAATTCTTACTTTGTGCCATACCTAATCTTAAAGTTTGTAACGAATTTACGAAATCACCCCATAAATCATTAATATTGTAAAAAAAGAAGCAGGACACACATTTGGCGTCGTATATTATTATTTTCTCCAGGGATAAAAAGAGTCATATTGAAAATTTGACCTATCACTGTTAAGGAAGGCGAGTTTACAAAATACCCAATCCAAATACAGTTTGATTGTAAATTGAATCTAAGGTTATTCTATGCGGAGGGAGAAATACTTTGGTAAAATTACCGTACTGTCATTACTGTATGGTAATGACATTTCTGGTACAAAAAAAATCAATTATGCTGGTAAATATATGAATGCGATGTGCAATACGATAGGTAAACCAATATTTTAGTAATTTTTTCCTTTATATGGTAATAGTTCAGTGGAAATACTGGTTCTCAAAATTATATTTTTCTACCACACACTTAGTAAAAAAAAAAATGAAAAGTAAATTTTATGGACTATATGGTTTATTTGCCAAGCTCTAAGGGATCCTGATAAAATTACCAAATTTTACGAAATTTCCCTAATTTTGCTCCATATTATAAAACTATATTTCATGGTTAATTTTATTTAAGATATTGCCATAGCACTTCGGTTACAATTGCCAATCTTCGTGTTCCCTTAGAGGCGGAATCACTGAAAATTTTACCATATTCTAGTCACTTCGACTACACCTTTTTTCTTAGTGCAACAATCATCTTTTTTCTACTTTATTCCCCCCAGTAATCAGAGATATATTGAAATTTTTGTTCACTTACATTTTCTAAAGAAGGATTCGTTAAATTTGCGTACATTCACACTTAATTTTTGTTAAGGAATCAGAGGTACATTAAAGAATGAGGTTAAAGAATACAAATTGTTATAACATATATAGGAAAATTAGTATCACCCATCTCTTTTGATCAGTACATATACAACGATTTTTATGAATTATTAAATTTATTTATTTTTTAAAAATAATGAACGAAATTGGCACAAAAAATACCTGTTTCATTAGTGTAAGTGACTAATCACCTACGAATTGGGATAAATTTTGAAAAATCTTACTTCTTTTGTTTAAAAAATATATATATGTCAGTAATTTGTATGAGAATATTTGAAAACCGTCTCTGAACACGCATTCTTGAATTTCATATTATCGGGTTGTTTACTAAGTTCCCAGCTTTTTTGTACGGTGATTCTCTGTCAGTTCTCTTGTTGTTTGACTCGAAATTTCATGCAGTTAGCTTAATCACTCTTTATTAAATTCAACTAAGCAATCAGAATAAGGTGAGTTCTTAAAATCAATTTAAACTTGTTCTACTAATCATGACCGATTCTTTCAGCTATGACTATATCTCCATACACAATACAAATGTCACGAGCAGCATTTACGTGTTTAAATGACGCCGAAAAATATTATTTTGTCAACTTTTTATTCAATTTACGTGATCTCGTAGAAATAACAAAACATAGATTCCTGCAGTACAAAACATCCTCTATCAAATGATTTAAAAAAAAAAAAAAAAAAGCATTATTATGCCAAAAATATTTACCGACCTTGATTGCTATATTGTTAAAAAAGGGCAGGGACATAGTTGCATAGTTGAAAACCCTACAAACATTAATTGTGTAGATTGTCAAAATAATAACTCTAAACATGATTATCTTTAGAAGGATTTTGAAGGTAAATAATATGAGTGACAAGTAAGAATTTATTCACTTATTAAATGAGAGGAATAAATGTTTTACTTAATTGTTAAAATTTAACAGTTTACTTTAAGATAATTATGTTCAAAAAGCATGCACGAATAAACTCATAACTGATGCTTTTTTTTCAACTAAAAGCACTTCCTGGGTTTGAAAATAAAAAATTTCTCTCTGCTTTTAAAGAGTGGAAGTTTTCGTTTCATTGAATGACAATCGTGTCAAAGAGCTTGACAACTGAAGTATAAGATCAATATAGCACATTTTAATCGCGTGGTTTCTAACTTAAAGGGTTTTGTTCTTTTTACATAGTAAAGTATTCGAACTTAAAAGTTATTTTCTCCTATTTTCATTTAAACAAGAACAATCAATTCAAATTAAGAAATTGTTATGTTTAAAAATGAAAACAAATTTAGCTAACATTCCCCGCTACAGGATATTCTTCGTTTTTATTTTCCTATTTGATGATTTAGAAATTAAAACAATATCATGTTTTATTGTCCAAAAAAGATTTTCAAACTTAAAATATAGAGATTAATATCCAAACATAAGTTTCTTTAATCTTAGGTAATAAAATAATTTTTATTTCATATATTTACATTGCGTGAATTGAAAGGTAATTCATAAGTTTTTGGTTAACACAGGATGACAATATATATATATATATATATATATATATATATATATATATATATATATATATATATATATATATATATATATATATATATATATATATATATATATATATATATATATATATATATATATATATATATATTATAAATATTTATTATACACTGAGTGGCCAAATTATTATGACCACCCCTTCAGTACGGCGCAATATGCGTCGAACAGACCGTTCAGAGACGTTCACAGTTGCTCCTTGATTAAGATCACTTGCAATTTGTCACACTGTTGCTATCCTGTGGCGCTGCACAACCCTGGACAGCCTTTTCTCTGATCGAGCATTCAGTACCCTGCGACGACCACAAGTCTGACGTTGAGACCCGGTTTTTTGCTTGATTGTCCATTGTTTGTACACATTAACAACTGCTGCTCTAGAACACTTCACAAGTGCAGCCGTTTTTCTGATACTCGTTCCGACACATCTCGCACCCACAATCCTTCCACGTTGAAATTCAGTTAAATCACTTTTCTTTCCCATATCTAAGCAAGCAACACAGTATAACTGATGACTCACCTGTCCAGCATTCCCGTGTTATAGTTATCTTGCCCTCTAGCGGCAGCGCTGTGACGCAATAACTCATTTGCATAAAACTCTGAGGTGGTCATAATAATTTGGCCACTCAGTGTATATAGATAGATACTAAATTTCTGTTATTGCAGGACTATAAATAAAATACGTATTATCGTCTCAGTCAGCAGACCGATATCAAGATATCAAACTTTTGAACTTGATTTTCAATAATATTAAAATTATCTTCAATTATTATGCTCATTAAAATAGCATAAAATATTTATTGCAGCATTTTGTTTATTCCATAATGATACGACTTTTTTTATTATCAAACAGAATAAAGCCAATAATTATGTGAAAGAAAACAAACATTACAGAGAAAAGCAAGGCGACGTTCACTACACAAACAATCCATAATATCCAAAAGCCAAACGTCTTCATTCTAAGGGCAATAATGTCAACATCTTTATTCAATTTATTTCCTAAATATTCGTAAAATCCATTTTGCGTATCACTTGCTTCAGGCAATCGAGGAGAATTCCGTTTCGGAATATATATCTACGCTGTTCAAGATTGATGGTAAATTTAAATTTTCGATCGCTTTCCTAGTTCCCTGGAATTCCGCAATTACAGAATACAGTTAGATCAGAAACGTCTGTAAACATTCCAGAGTCAGCTATTTGCTGTACCTTGAGTTAAGCGTTAGGGGCTATGAATCTAAGCTAGAATTCCAGATCTTTTCGTTAACTCCTAGGCAACAGTTCATTAAAATTATGGAAAATTTTGAAATATTCAAGCGTTTTCTCCGTATTATTAGCTGTTAAAGATTTAAAGTAATGTTAACTGTGAACACAGTTTTAAATTTTTTTTATTTCTTTTGAATTTAAACTTTTAATGCTATAATAATTACATTTGTTATTTAAATAATAATAAATTATAAAATTTCTTCCAGATTGAAAAAATAGAATAACTTAATAAAAATTTTCACTATAAATGGAAAAATTCTACTTTTTATGCAAAAATTTTAAAAAATTTTGATACATGTTGAACTATAATAAAGTTTCAACTAATGCGAGATACTCCCTGTTCGCTTATACATCCCAACCTTCGAAGATTGCATGGTAATCTTACATACTTTGCTTTGATTAATCTCACATGGTTTGCTTTGTAGACCATGCTCGCTTCTCTTGCTAAGCCCTTTTGAAATGTATTCTAATGTAAAACCTTGAAAATTTAAACCAATTTAAAGCCCTAAAAACTAATTCCTTCTTAAAAATTTAAAATTTTCAGTCCATAATAGGTTACTTAAATGGAAAAACAAAATTGATATAAATAGTATGCGACAGAAAAACGAAATAATAATTACGCTTGATGAAAATAAGTATTGTCGTTAACAAGTTGTACTGAGCCGCGATGGCTCAGGGGATAGAGCGTTCGCCTTACAATGAGGCGAACAGGGTTCGAATCCCAGTCAATGCGAATTCCGCATCCGGCTTGCACCGACCACAGTGCTGACGTGAAATATCCTCGGTGGTAGACGGATCATGGGTTAGAGTCCCCTTGCCGTCAGGCTAACCGTGGGAGGTTCTCGTGGACTTCCTCTCCATGTAACGCAACTGCGGATTAGCTCCATCAAAAAGTCCTCCACGAAGGCAAAGTTTTTCCCAATACTCGATCCAGGAGCTCCCTTGTCTTCTGGATTCGGTTCAAAATTACAGGGCTACGGAGTTGAACATTAGTAGTCATAAATCCATAAAATTGGGTCGACTGCTCAACGAAGGTAATAAAAAATAAAAATAATAAAAGTAATAACATAAAAAAACGTTAAGTAAATGATGGCAATAACAAATTGTCCCTTTTTAGCAACACTACTTCCTCACCAAGTCACTATAGAGCTTGGAAATGTATTTCACACTGATTTACCCCTGTCGACCAAAGTGATTCTTCTTATTCTGTTTTCATCCTTTTTCTCTCTCGGCTACTGTTAAATTTTCTAGTTTCTATTCTCTATTCAAATCACTTTTATTTTTCGACTTCAACTCACTTTTATTTCTTCTCATTCATGTCGGGCAAGTCTTGAAAATGAGTGCTTATTTTCCAAGGGCTTGAATGTTTATTATTTTCAGTTTGTGAGTTTTTGAAGCCAATGAAGTTTCTAATCAGTTAATTTAATATATTATTAAAGTTGCAAAAAAATTTGCTATGAATTATTATTAAAAGTAACGATATTATGGTTTTAATGTAGAGTTAATTTCTCTAAAAGTGAACTAATTCAGTATCTTGTAATTTTTAAGCATTTTTAGTGGTAACAAAGAAATAAAGATACATTTGGGTATAATTACAGAAAACTTGTTTATTCAAATTTTGATAAAAAAAGGGGTTTTTTTCGCAATTATTAATTGTTTTTATATTAGAATTTTGAGAAGAATTAGACAGAGTGAACGCGTTTCATTCAATCAATCTAGCAATAAATGTTTGCATTGTCTACTTGACTCATATACTTCTCATAACTTGCATTTATCATAGATATAACACATAATATATCCAAGGCAGAAAGATCATAAAATAGATTTCAAATGCATCAGGTTAACCGTATGATTTTTTCTGAAACATTTTCTCAACATAAGGAAATGCTTTGTTAATTTCTTTCATTAATCCGGCGACCTGTTTGTATGATGATCAGGGAGTTGACCTCAAGTCAGAAAGGTCCCGTGTTCATATCCCGAATAAGGAATGGATGATGGAGCAAACTTTGGCCTACCTAATATGTGCCCCTGAGAGAATGACCAACTAATCTGCACTTTCTATACATGAGTGACGAAAGTCAATATGAGAGTAGACGTAGGGAAAAAAAAATAATTAATTCATCACAATGATCACAGAAATTATACTATCAAAAAGAAATTATAAGTTAATGAATTATAAGAATTCTCAAATAGAGGTTTAAAATCATAAGGTAATAAGGTATATCAAAAGCCACGTACTTGTTACATAAATGATCTATTCAGAGGCGATGTTAAGCTAAAATAACTGTTAAAAATAATATTGGGTATGAATAATATGATTGTGTAATATTATGTTATATTATAATATGCAATATTATACAACATTATATGTAATATTGTACACCAATTTCAACTTCGTATTTTGCTCGGAAACAATCAGAAATTCCTCTTTTTATTCGCTACGACAAATTATCTTTTCTTAATAATATTTGACAAAAATAAATATTTCCCTATTTTCTTCCCCAGCATAAAATACTGCTGCTATTAATTTGTAACTAATAAAATTGAATATCTTATTTTTTGGTTCGTAAATTCCATCCTTATTGATGTGTAACTAATTTAAGATAGTTTAAAGTGAGAGTAAATTAATCGTACGAACCAAAGAATGCAGAGAATTCCGAAAAGGAACAACAAAAATGCATTAATTTCTACTCAAGAATTTAATCAAATATATTTAGAAGGTAGACCAGAAATTATGGCTAAGATTTTAAAATAGATTAAATCATGATTTTCGTATATATTTAGATCCTAAACTCATCGATTATGAGACCGGAAATTTATAAAACTTTCACTTATAATATAACGCATGCATAATTGATTACTACATTGTGGGAATTTCGAAATGTTACGTCAGGTGAATAAAAACGCTGGCACTTAACATAGTTTAGGAAATATTTTGTGTCTGCTTTCAAATTTCAAGTAAAATTAATACCAAATAATTTGATATAGGATTTTGCTTTTGAGTCCCAGAGATTTCATTATAATGCGTAAAAATCCGATCTTTACTGAACAAGTTAATTAAAGACATTGTTTTTCCAGTATGCATACTATAATGTAAAGAACAAGGATCTCTGAAGCGAAGAATTTTAAACAAGGTGATAAAAAAACTACGAAAAAATAAAAAATGTCCTTTGAAATTTTAAAATGAGTTTAAAACTTATCAATGGTACCCGTTTACACAGCTGTTTTAGAATGCTTATCACAATACAAACACTAGTTTTACTGAAAATTAATTACACTTTTGAATTCAAAAACATTTTCTAGCGTTCATGTCATTTCATGGAATAAAAGCTTTTGGTAAACTCAAACTGGTGAAACTGAGGGGAAAAAAAAGGGAGTTATGTCTTTTCTTTATTTTAAATATCACGTATTATTTTATCTTTTGAATTTTTTACCTTGTGTAAATTCTTAACGTTCGTAAATCTAAACAAATATTGGTTAAAAAAAATTCTATACAAAGTGTTTTAAGTTTTTAAAAACCCCTGAACTATTTTAACTGGGAATAATTTGCTTTAGTTCTTACTTAGTATAACTTACATAATACTATAATAATAAAATATTTAGGCAAATATTTGCTTTTCAAGTATTAAAAATAAGTTTTCCGTTAAATTGTTTAACATTTTTTATGCATATTGCATATTGATAATATTTGATACGTTTATACCTATATTGTTACATTTATTGATACATTAAATAATTCAATAAAAAATGATTTCTGTATAAAGTTTTAAAAAAAGTCACGGTATGGACAGTATGTATTATTATTACAACACAGCAACCGTATTAAAAGAATTTTTTTTTAAATTTACGATTTTTTTAAAACTTTATTGTATATGCTTACGTTATAGATTAATTGTCTGATGTAAATTTGATATAAAGTTGGTAATTCGTTTTAAATTTGAATTTTGAGTGCATTTCATATGCATAGAATAAAAATTATTGTTCTTTTTATCTAATAAGGTATGGTTTTAAAACTCTAAATGCTAATTAAAATGATCAACGTAATCAATCAATTATCAAATTAGAGTAGGCCAATATCTCAAAGTTCTGAATGATATTAATTTTACAGGCTTTAATTTTTTTTTTCAAAATTTTTTTTTTTTAATTTTAATTATTTATTTAATTTTTATAACAAAGTTTCCCTAAATGCAGATAATAACTTATAATTAAGATAAAATTGGAAAATATACTAAAAACCCAAATAATTTTATTTCATAATTTAATAAATCGTAGAAGAACATAAATCTCATAATTCCTGTCAATCTAGATTAAAATATTTATCAAAATGATATTGTCCCAAGCGATCAATTTTTGGATCCTTTACTAAATGTTTGAAGGTGGGACATTACTTGTATCTAAATGTTGTACGAATCATCTAGGATTATTAATCAAGTGAGAGTCGAACATGTATCATCAGCGATGAGTGAAATTTGAACTTTGTATTTTCGATTCGACGGTTAGAAATCATACGGTTTGACTTACGCCTAGCCATTAAGGATGGAATTTTAGCGTATTTTAAACCGTAATATAGCGCATATTTTTTCTAAACTTTAATACGGTTTCATTTTTTTCTCATTTTTTTATTAAAATTAATTCATTTTGAAAGCAATTTCAGAAGATTAAGTTTAAACTTGAACGTTAATTTGATTTAATTTAAGATCTTATTAACCAAACAGTCTTACACGCGGAGTATGTCCAATCTCAAATAGTTAGTGCAATCTGGTAACTAGTGCAAAAACAACTCCTTAACTTGAGTTACCTATACCGGTACTTAGACTGAAAATGTTAGGATTGAACGTGGATCGATCATTTTGCTAATTTTGGACCGATCATTTATCAAAAATGCTAATTTTAATCCGCACCAGACGTTATATTTTCATTGACTAGTCAAAGCGTAAGTAACATACAGTATATTTTACATACGTTTTTTAAAAAAAAAAATTGAATGGAGAACTGTAAAGAAATATAAATATTTATAACGCAATGTTTTTTTTTACTTTAAAGAAAAAATCCTACAAGAGTTTCAGCTTTAAGTTACAACTATCATCTAAATGCTCGGAATCACGAAAAAATATTTTTTTATCGTATCGTAGAAGAAAATGAAAGCAAAACACAATTTTCTCGGATCGAAAATCTCATTTTTTGAGATTGAAATCTTTCAAAAATGTATTTCATCGACGACATTTTCAAAAACTTGTTTTCACGGAAATAACTTTTTTTTTCTTCTCCTTATTACTTGCACCTTCATTGCAGAATAAGCTGCTCAGTCAAATCTGAATTACGTAAGCAAAATACAAAATAAAAATTTAATAAAAGCTAATCTTTACGTAACGAAATATGTAGTAATTCTAGACTCTACGATAGAGTCATATACTTCAATTTTCAATTTCGAAATTCCATTTTTTTAGAATAAAATTTGTGAAATATTTTCTTCAATAATGGTAATTTGCCATTTCGTTTAAGGAATGCATTTTTGCATCTTTACAGAAAAATAAACTATCAAAAAATAGTGTAAATTTGCGAAATATTAAATTAAAGAACATTATCACGAATAAGACTTTCCAAAACTTAAAAAGGTGAAAAACAAAACATTACCCCAACAGCCTATTTTGGCTCATGGGATCACGGAAATTGATGCTTCGCAATTTCATTATAGGTTCATCGACTGTTCTCTACTTCCCTGACAATATGGTAATAATCAGTCTATTAATCGTTGTCAAAAAATAAATTCCAGTATGACAGCTAAGACAGACGGAATATCCAAGCGTAAGATTTTAGGAAATTTCAAAACATAAGATAATTTGCACATAATTCGACATTACCTTAACAACAATTTTACCTTGGCTCCAGTTTGGCTCAAAAATGGCTCAATATAGGTTTTATAAGAATATGCACCAAGGGACCTATATTGGGATGACTAGACTTTTTAATATTGGTCCTAGAATGGCCAATATATGTCCAATATAGAGCTACATTGGGTGAATAATGAATATAAAGTATAGAATAAACCTGACAATTCAATATATAGCCACTATTGGTTACAAAATGGTTGTCAAATATCGGGTGTGAGTTCGACAATTCCATATATAGCCAATATAAGAAATATTACTGCCCTTTGAACCCTTATTGAGAAAAGAGTAATGGTCCAGGATATTTATATTTAATACTATCCAGGGTATTTATATTGAAATATATTATCTGAAAATTTAACCTAAAACGATCATACGCATTTGTAGACAACTATACTAACTTGCATTTACAATTTTTAGAATCAAAAAAGCATTTTTAACACGTTGAATGCCATGGGGGTGACCGGTGACTGGCACTGAGTTTGTTCGTAGCGCCACGGGGGTCACCGGTAACCAGAGAAGCCAATATTATTGGAAACACATAAATCGAGTAAATTTTAATGCTTTTATTTTTTATATTATTATCGTTCCTAAAATGGTTTGAAGAAATCAATGCAATATAGAACGCCCAAAAACCATTTTGACCAGACGGGCAAGCTATATAAAATTAGTGTGGCATTCAACATGTTAATATTCAGTGAGAAATAAAAATTCAATTCATTTGTATCTGTTTTACTAAATATTTGACATGTAACTAATGTGCTGTTCGTTGCATACGTATAAATAGTTCAGATGCCATTGCAAATATATTTTCTGAGTTTACGTTTTTCGTAAACTAAATGTTAGTCTCTCAAATTTGAGAAATCTTCCGCTGGTTAATTTACCTTTTTCAAAAGTACTCCGGTTATTTAAACAGCATGAAATAATGATATACAATCTGTTATACTAATGATATACTAATGATATGCAATCTCTTATATATCATTGATAGGAAAAGAAATGATAGTGTCTGATAATATCAGATAAATCACAGATAATTATCGATTCTTCTGTATTCGGCATGACTGAAAGATAAGTAATACTTTACTAACTATACGCATGTTTTATTAATATATTCATTCAATAAACCATTCAATAAATAATATATATTATATTCATTCAATAAACACGTTTCAATTAAGTTCAAAGCATGAATAAATTTTTAAAATGACTGGGAGAGAAATATTGATTATGTAATTAATGAATTCATATATCTACATTCGTTTTTAAATTTAAAAATAATTATTATTTAAAATGTTCTTAACGTTATAAAGCGGGAAGTGTTCAACCTTGGTTCTCATGTATCTTGGATCAGAATAATTGTGTGTGCCACCAAGTTGAGGAATTTGGTATTCAAAAGAAGCAATTGATACCTACATCAAGGGGTTATATGCTGTATTAGTAACGTTTGGGAAGATTTGCCATTGGCACACCTATGGCAATCTATCGTTATCTATGGCCGCCATAAAAATTTATATGGCAAGATACCTTAAGTCTACGGTAAAGGTAGAAATCCGTCTGGTATTATATGGCGAGGCACCATAGCCTTATGGTAGGATTCAAGGAAAGTATCTTTGGAATATGGTAAACTAATGGAAACACTCTATATGCATGCATAATTAATATCTGAGGGTGGATTTCCTTACGAAAAGAAGTAGGCATGTTTTACTGCAACTTTGATGATCCAGTTCAATTTCGCGTTAAACTAATCCATCAAAAACAATTGCACTTTTCAAAAATGCTTACCCACATCATAGAAATTTAAAATTGTTTCCGATTATTTCAACAGAAAAAAAGCAGTAATTTTAACTTCAGAAATGACCATTGGCTTTAAGTCGACGAGAAGGCATGCGCGTGACCTTGAATCCTCGACTTAGCATTATTCGACCAAAGCTAGTAAGAAGTTTTACTTTACTATTATTATTATTAAATTTACGTACTTATTAAATTTATTAATTTATTTAATTTTAATATTTTTGTTCTATTATTTTTATATTTTTAGAAATTAATAACTATTCTACTTGTTCCGATAACGTTTTTTCTAAATTTTTGAACTTAGTCTATTTCATAAACAACGTGATAATCTAAAACAAAGTTAACTCTTGCGACTACTATAATGTTTTGTGAATTTCGTTAACATCTATTGTTATATTTTGTGTCTTTCTGCAATATTGCGTTTAATCTTTGATGTTGTGATTCATTTTGTATTCATAAACAGGAGAGAAAAAACATATCTGTATATCTGTAAGTTCATTTCATTCTACTTTTCGAATTACTCATATTCTAATTAATTTTTTTCATAAAAATTTTAACTATCCGGTTATTGTCCGGTAAAAGGTATTTGCTTTCTACATATATATTGACTAGCCTAATAGATTTAATAACTTAATTTCTCACCTGAATTTCTCTTATTATAATTATTCTTGTTGCATAATGATTTTTGTTAAAAACCTCAAAAGCTCACTGTAATTCAATGACTCTTGTTTATTACTGTCTATGTATGAATTTCCCTACATATAGATGTATGGTAAACTTCCATAGCATTGCAAAGAAATGTTTCCATGGCTTATGGAAAAATTTAACTGAATACTATCACGCACCATGATTCTATCTCAATAACTTGCTATATAAATAAACAACATAAGATATCCCAATGTAGATTTACCTATAGTTAAAATTTACCGTAGACTTCGCATGGTGAAATTTGCCATATGCTTATGGCAAAAGTGTATGGTAGAATTTAACCATAGACAAAATCGCATTGGAATATACTTGGGCATATTTTTTATGGCTAACCCAAGGAAAATTTTATTTTCCTTAGGGAAACACTTCAAGTTTTCCTGTCATCTTCTAGAGAACTTTAATTTTTTAGTTTCGAAGTAAATTATTCAATTAATTTGATAAGAAAATAAAACTCTGTGTCACTTACTTTTCAAAACAGAAATATGATAAGATGAGTACCAACATATCAATGTTTTCAAAATAAAATGCCAATTATTTTAAGAAAAGTGTTCGATTTTTTTAGGCATAGTAAAATCTAAAAAGTGTATGCACGTTGTACCTTGGACCAGATTCTGTGTTGAACTTTAGGCCAATCCAAGATGCGTGCAACAATTCCAGCTAAGACAATTTATTGTAAAATATCTAAAACACAATAGATAATTTTTTTATATTCTTAACAAACCTATTCGTTTTTTAAATATACTAATACAGTATTCTATGATGTAACGCTTATGATTTACTTTACGTATTTAATCTTATGCATGTGGCATAGAAACTAAATTTTAATTGCATAAACTTCCAAAAGAAAATTACTTGAGATGAGTATAATCGAGTGAATAGCATTCAATGGTTAATAGTCCAACATATCATATTTCATGATAATACATCATACTATAACTGCGAACAATTGTAACTTGCTTATAAATAAAAGTATTTTTCCAGTGTGTATGATAAAGAATTTTTTCACAAAAACAATTATAAAACGAGACAAACTTGCAATGTATTTCCCACAAAATTTCTAAATTATTTATCTTATTAATTCCGGCTGAAAAAAATTAAAAAAATTAAATTTGGTGCACGGTACAACAGTTTTTTATACTGTTCCCATTTAAAACAATTAAATTATTTATTTTTAAGTTAAATTATAATGTCAAAAGCAATTATTTCTAAAACAAAATAATACAAATTATTAAGGATAGACTTAGACGCAATTTTTTCCAATAACACCGATGAGGATATACAACGTTTGCCTTCAAGATTAATTTGGTAACTGATGTCAATCCACGAAGTATCTATCGCGTTTTCGTCTAATTACTAACAGCTACGACAATCCATCTTCATTCTACTCATTCCTATTTATATAACTAGCATTTAAATTATCGCGAGTAATGACTTCGTCCCCCCTTTTTCCTAAAGCCCTGGAAAGCTTATATTGATGATGATCTGCTCTGATGGATGCGCGTGTCTGACCACACTTCATTCCTCAAATAGATGAGAGGGGGAATATACGCTTGATTGGCTGATTAAAGCTCTAGTCTTATCCATTAAGTAGGGTTTGCATGATATCATCAATATTTTTGTGCAAAAATATGGGGAGTTGATAGAAAACCGGCAAAAGAGAGAAAGACAAGAAATAATATATTATTTATCTAAAAACCACCAAAACACATTTCAGAATGAACGCATATTTAGGGGAACGTACATATATATATATATATATATATATATATATATATATATATATATATATATATATATATATATATATATATATATATATATATATATATATATATATATATATATATATATATATATAATGTATGTAAGTGTGAGGAGTGGTGTGTGCTCATGTGTGCGAATATAAATGATAACATTCCGAATTTGTTCATTTTAAAATGTGTTTTTGTTCTTAGATCAATAATATTATTTCTTCTCTTTCTCTCTTATATAGCACAAGCAGGCATAAAATTAAGAAAAACAATAAGTTATATTTACTGCGCATAAGTTGCAAGTAAATGGAACTCATAAAATAAGTTCAAAATGTAGAGATTGCAGAACAGTAAAAAAGTTGAAAAGAAAAAAATAATAATAAAATAATAAAAATCAGAGAAAGGAAAAAAAATAATAAAAATCCGGAGAAAAAGATGTAATATTTTCATCAGTTCATACGATTATATCTACAAAAAGGAGTGCTTTCTGATATTGTACCAATGTAGCCAAAGCAAAATATATCAATACAATAGTGTGAGGAGCACTTAAAAAAATATTTTCTGGACTTATACTAATTTTTCCCCTTTTTTTCGAATATTTTTTTCTTCAGTTTTTATTATCTTTATTATTATTTTTATCGTTTTCCGTTTTTTTATTGTAATATCTTCCATGTTTTCTCTACATTTAAAAATTTTATATATATATATAGATATAGCATAATAAATACAAAAAGGATAAAAAGAAAAAAAAAACGAAGAAATTTAAGAAAAACAATAAATTGTATTTACTGCACATAAGTTGAAAGTAAATCTTATATATATATATATATATATATATATATATATATATATATATATATATATATATATATATATATATATATATATATATATATATATATATATATATATATATATATATATATATATAAGTTCATAACGAAGAATAAAACAAAGAAAAATAATAGACATATGAAAAAAGGGGGGGAAATAATAAGTAAAAAATAACAAACAACAGTTTATTAAAAATAATAATAAATAAAAAAAAAATTAAAAAAATTAAAAAAAAAAAAAATCATGAAATGTTAATTTAAAAACCGGAAAAAAAGGATATAATCTTTTCTTCAGCCCACACGATTATATCCGCAAAACAGAGTGCTTTCTGATATTGTATCAATAAAGCCAAAGCTAAATAAATTAATACAATAGTGTGAGGAGCACTCAAAAAATTTTTTTAAAAAATAACAACAAATGAAATATATATATATATATATATATATATATATATATATATATATATATATATATATATATACACTGAGTGGCCAAATTATTGTGACCACCCCTTCAGTCTCCTGCTTCCATACCCTATACGGCGCAATGTGCGTCGAACAGTACGTTCAGAGACGTTCAAAGTTGCTCCTTGATTAAGATCACTTGCAATTTGTCGCACGTTGCTCTCCTATTGCGCTGCACAACCCTGGCCAGCCTTCTCTCTGATCGAGCATTCAGTACCCTGTGACGACCACAAGTCTGACGTTGAGATCCGGTTTTTTGCCTGATTGTCCATTCTTTGTACACATTAACAACTGCTGCTCTAGAACACTTCACAAGTGCAGCCGTTTTGCTGATGCTCATTCCGACACATCTCGCACCCACAATCATTCCACGTTGAAATTCAGTTAAATCACTTTTCTTTCCCATATCTGAGCAAGCAACACAGTATAACTGATGACTCACTTGTCCAGCATTCCCGTGTTATGTTTATCTTGCCCTCTAGTGACAACGCTGTGACGCAACAACTCATTTGCATAAAACTCTGAGGTGGTCATAATAATTTGGCCACTCAGTATATATATATATACAGAGAGAGAGAATTTCTCATACGAGTCATTCTGTATTAATTCAGTAATTTCGTTGTAATTATTAATGTGAAAATTACGGTATATTAGAGATTTTTAGTTCCGTTACTTGTTCCGGTAAATATGGATTTTTCGGCAGAAGTAAACGAATAATCTGAGGGCCGATACATTTTACCTTAGTTTGGTCCAGAATTTTTTACAGTCTAGAAAATTGGTAAACAATAGTAAACATTTATTCATTATTATTAATTTGAAAGCCTGTTCTCCATTCTAATATAATAATTATGTCACTATAAAATAATTACTAACTAATCATAAAATTTTATAATAATTGACGTGTCTTTTTAATTTACTATAAATTGAAAAAACATAAAAGAAAGAAGTCACAATTTTATTCATATGTATGAAGCAGGTAATTTATAAATGTGTGTGTCCGATAACTGCATTCCTCATATAGATAAGAAAAGGAAATTATATTCAATGGCTGGTTTGAATCCATTAAGTAGGGTTTTCCAGTATCATCAAATCTAATGTCCAAAAATTTTTAGTTTGGAAAAATTTGGTAAAAAAGATTAAGGAATATCTTTAATTCTAACCTGAGTGCAATTTAAAAAAAATAATTATCAATTTTGAAATGTAAGATTTTATATTTTGTGTTTTAACTTAATGCAAAATACATAAAAATACATAAAGGAAAAAAGTAACAATGTAACCTATTTGTATGATGGTGTGCTGACCGGCCTGTGTATGGTTTAGGGAACTGCCCTTGCGCCAGAGAGGTTCTGGGTTCGAATCCCGGGCAAGGCATGGATGTTCTTTCCTTGTCTGTAGTATATGTCCTTACTGTGGGAGCAATGTTGGCCTACCTAATATGGTGCTCCTGAAAGAGTTGCCAACAAATCTGCCCTTTAGGTGCCTGTATGACCTAGGTCATTATCCTGGTGGGCATTGGAGAGAAAAAAATGTATGTTGGTGTTAAGTGTTCATTCATCACATGAGAACGCTAGCTTACACTTCATTGGTTGATTAAATTTCTAGTTTTATATATTAATTAAAATTGACGGAAATCATCAACATCAAGTTCGAAGAAAATTGATGATACAAAGAAAGTATTGTTATTTGTTCTTCAAAATATTGATTGCCACTCTCAAACGAACTTAAATAATTTTGAAATTAAATAGTTTACAATAAGTTTCTCCTAATTTACAAATTATATTGTAAGCACCTTACATTTTACTTCTACTTTAAAACACTTTACTTACTTTTAAACACTTTATTACTTATTGTAATTACCTTACAGATTTAATAACATAATTTAGCTCATTTGACAGAATTTTGACGCATTTGACGCATTTTAAATAACCATTTGAAGAAGCTACCACTACATCACTCATTCGTGGCATTTTGTCGGTCAGTCTGTTTAAAATTTCGGATCAACTGTTATTCCAATCTTTTGAAATACCTCTTATAAATGATTCCGGTTCGTAATAGCTATTCATCTCTTATATACTTCTTTAAATGATTTTCTTTACTTCCTGTCATTTTTGTAAAAGCTTATGCAGTAATTCAAACTTTGATTTTAAAATGTTAGTTTTTGGAAAAAGTTCTTTTAAATGTTTAAATGTTTTAAATGTGTGGGATTCAAATTTATCGTAGTTACTTTAACAAATCAAAAACAATCAAAGGAGATGGTTTTTCTTTTCTATTATATCCCTAACTTTGCTTGGATGTGTTAAAATATGGACTGGATTTAAAAGTATGAATATAATTTAACATTGCAAAAAACTTTTTATTTCAATAGTTTTTCAGTATAAATTCAGTATATATTCAGTATAACTAGTAATAAGTTCAAAATATTTTTAAAAGTTAAAATACATATTTTGTAGCAATAAATATTTTACAAAAGTTTCTAGGTACAAGAATTTTTCAACACCTTAAATTCAAGCGTATTACGATTTCATGCATTGAGACACATAAAATATATTTCCTTCACTTTTGAAAAAAAGCACGCCAAAGAATAACCATTTGAAGAACGATTTCAGAAGCAATACTTTTTAGAAAAATCTCAAGTGCTAATGCCAAAAAAACGATGGATATATATTGTAGTGTTTTTCTTCCTCTATATAGAATATTAAAAGCACTAGAATATTAAAAGAACAAAAACGTTTCCTTTTGAGACATTATTAATGAAGTTTAGAGATTCATGAAATAACCAAATATGTTGTTTTCTTAGGTGTAAATTAGTTAATATTTATTTCCCTAGCAACAACTATATCTTGACTAATATTGGCTCAATATGAGTCCTATATGAACATACACCAAGGGATCAATATTGCGACGGCTAGATTTTTTTAATATTGGTCCTATGTAGGGCCAATATCGACCTTTATAAGGCCACGATAGAGCCTATATTGATAAAAAAATGAATCTAAAATATCGGGTGAATCTAATAATTCCCTATAGGGCATATTATGGTTGTAAAGTGGCTGTTAAATATCGGGTGAATCTGACAATTCTATATAGGACCAATATCGGAAAAAAATAACGGTCCTTTGAATCCTTATTAAGTCAAGATTCGTGAATATTGGTCCAATGAAGACCTAAGTTATTTTGCTGCTAGGGATGAATTAATTAAAATCTTATTTGCCGAGTTTTATTCTAAAACAATTCAGCAATCTGAAAAAAATCTTGCACCAGTAATGAATAACGATCTTTTAAAATGATTTTTGTTATATTTATTAAATTCGAATCCTACAAATCCTCTTCCAAAATTGAGAATATATATTTCATTGAAATAAATATTTAAAAAATAAATTTTTGGACAGTCAAAAGACCCAACACATTAAATTCAAGTGTATAACTATTTCATACAATACAAAATATATGAAAAATGTATTTTCCTCATTTTTGAGAAGTAGAGCAGCAAAGATTAACCTTTTGGAATAAGAATTCAGAGGCAATTCAGACGCATTACTTTTGAGAAAGAAACTTAACAACAAATATCAAAAGAAATTGTAGATAAATGTAGCATTTTTCTCTTCCTGTCTATAAAACTAGATTGATAAAATGGAACTAAAAGTTTCTTTTTGTGCGACATTTTATGTAACTTCAAGAATTTATAAAACGATCAAATTAAGTTTTTTGCTTTTACTATTAATTGATTTGATTAATTAAAAAACTTTTTACTTATTAAATAAAAGAAAACAATTTTAATATTCGAAAAAATTCATTTTACTGGTATAAATTGTTTTTTTACAAATTTTAAATATTTATTTTGTTTATCCCTTACGAAAGTATGCAAAAAATGAAATTGCCTTTTTTAAATTAATAAATATTTAAATAAAGTTTCTAGAGTTCTTCCGACAAATTAAATTCAAGCCCATTACAATTTCATATGCTAGGATTCATAAAATGCCTTTTCACTTTTTTTAGAAACTATGCATCAAAAAATTCTCAATCTATTGAAAAAAAATTCCGATACAACACTTTTGAGAAATAATATCAACAACCAATGTTAACAAAACTGTGGGTAAATGTTGCCTTTTTCTGTCATTTTCCATAAAAACTAGACAGATAAAAGAGCAATAGAATTGTCTTATTCTGCTAAATTATTATTTTGCTAATTTACGAAGCATTGAAAATAACTGGTTTACTTTTACTACTTTTTATTTAGATTTGTGAAAACGATTTACTATATTAAATATAAGAAAATAATTTTACTATACTAAAATAATCACTGCAGTGGATTAACTTTGTGTTTTTTTAACAAACTTTAAAAATTTGATTTCTTTTGATCTTAACAAATTCTGGCAAAAAGGACATTAATTTTTTCACGTAAATAAATATTTAGATATAGTTACTAGAGGAATCTAAAATCTACGACAAATTAAATTCATACACATTACAATTTCATGTATTGATATTTATGAAATTTCTTTTCTTCACTTTTGAAAAACAGCTCGTCAAAGAACAATCTTTCGAAATAAAAAATCCTAAAGTAATAGTTTTAAGAAAATAAATATCAAAAACAGAATGTTAAAAAAAACTGTGTTTAAATGTAGCATTTTCTTGTAATTGTTATTAAAACTGATGGAATTTTCTTTTTCTGCTAAATTTTGAAATTTTAAAATCTTTTGAAATTATTAAATTGGTTGGTTCGTTTTTACTATTGCTTATGTAGATTAGTTAAAAACTATCTTTTGTATTAAATATATAAGAAAATAATTTCACGATATGAAAAACAAAATTATTGTACCTGTAGGATTAAATTTTTTTCAACAAATTTAAAAAAATTTATTTACAAATTTCAAATATTAATTTTAATTATAGATCGTACAATATTTTGCCAGATATGCAATTACGTTTTTTACATTAATAATTATTTAGATAAAATTTCTAGAAATTCAAAATCTTTACAAATTAAATTCAAGTGCATTACAATTTCACATATTCTGAGATTTATAAAATATCTTTTCTTCACTTTTGAAAAACAGCACATCAAAGAATAAACTTTTGAAATAAAATTCCCGAACCAATACTTTTAAGTAAAAAATCTGAACAACGAATGTCAAAGAAACTGTGGGTAAATGTAGCATTTTTCTCTTCCTGTCCATAAAAATAAAATGATAAAAGCGTAATGGAACTTTTTTTCGTCAGCCATATTTCAGAAAATGTTAGGAGATTTGAAAGTACTCTATTGGAACGATATTTACATTTTAAATCTTTCTGACCAACAGTTTTGAAATAAATCAATAATTTTTGCGATTTATTTTGATATACTTTTTCTGACAATAAGAGTACAATACTATCTAATGTTGAAACCCTTCAGATACAGTTTTTTTCTTAAGATAACTTTCTAAGCCGTGGTGGTATAAAATTGACAAAAAATAAACATTTTGACTTTATTTAGTTTCTGAAGACAAAGTATAAGTAAAAAAGTAATAGTAGTAAGAATACTGACTGTGAAGAGTACTGACTACCGAGAAATCTGAAATGTTATCATACTCCGCTTTTTTTTAAGAAAATGCTTGCATTATTTTTTAATTATTATTTTTTTCTTTTATTGCTGTGTTATACAAAATACGGCTAAACATATTTTAATTGAAATCTGATTAAATATTAGCTTAAATTTTACTTATATTTTTTCATGTTATTTTGAACTATTTCATTATGTTTGGATTTATAGATTTATAGTGAATACTTTTAATGAAAAAAACTTTATGTGAAGACTACTGATTACCGAAAATTCTGTAATGTTATCATACTCCATTGTTTTAAAAAAAAAACGCTTTCATTATTTTTGAATCATTATTTTTTTTAATGCAGTATAATACAAAATCCAGACAAAAATACTTTAATTGAAATCTGATTAAATATCAGCTTAAATTTTACCTATATTTTTTCATGTTATTTATAGTTAAACTGTTTAATGATGTTTGGAATTATAGAAGTATAGTAGATACTTTTAATGAAAAAATAACATTTAAAGAACAAAAGAAGAAAAGAGTTTTTGTTCATTTCTCACAAAAATTATGAATTGATAGTCATATTTTACCCTTAGAGTTCTAATACCAATAACTCAAAAAATCTTTTCTCCCCAAGAGTTATTACGAAGTGAAGATCAACAGGGCTCGGAAAAAATGACATCTGACCATCTTGAAATTCCTTTGGTTTCAAAAGCAGCTTTTATGGAGATAAACCGTATTTTTCTTTTATTCTTTATTTACACTTTTTGGTAGTGTTCCAAGAATGTTAAATGGTTAAAGCAATGAATGCATTAAAAGTTTCATAAATTTACCATATATTTTGCTCTCATTGATTACGGCGTTAACATATGTAAACCAAAACAAAGGATTATTCTGAAATAACTTTAGTTTAGATATTTTCTAATGTTAAACGCATGGACAAAATGAGATAAAATTGGAATTTCCGAATGTCCTAAACCAAAAAGTAAACTATTGAAAAATAAAGCACATTATATGATATTATTAAAATTTAAAATAAGCGAATTGAAAAACAATGACATATTAAAGTTAAAGAAATGAATTATAAAATAACTTATTTTTTTTTAAATTTATGCTTTTAATATATTTTTTTAAATAGCTTGAATAAATTGAAATACTTTATCTTCTGCTTAAATACTAGTGTTTGATACTTTGGTGAATAATAGAAATTGCGGAATATTATTTTGCAGTTAGATGCAATAATTTTCTTTAATTATCATCTTTTTGTTAAATAAATTTGTACATATTCTTACTAACATTCAAAATATGTTTTAATTTGTTAAATGTACAGTGCGCCAAGAGAAAAAAACGGACCACCTTGAATAACAATGGCTGGAGGGCCCTTTAATTGCTCTAGGGGGTGACCTCAAATATGCTAATTAATAAGTGCAGACGATATTTGAAGTTACGAAATTAGACACAAAAACGCATCTTCTCAGAATAATGAAATCTTTTTAGACGAATTCGTATTTTTGACTCCCAAAATATAGGGGGTAACCGCAATCCTGGAAATATGGTCCCAATAGTTTGGCATGGAGAACGGTCCAAAGATTGAGAAATTACATTTTAAGTATCTAATTTTTTTTAAACTCAATTTCTCAAGAACTATTCGACCGATTTCGCTAAAGTGTCGTATTTTGCCATATAAAATTGCAGTTTTTAAGAGTATGAAAAAAATTGTGTACCTTACAATTAAATTTTTTAAGACAAATTTTGAATGAAATAATAAAAAATATTAAATATTTACTAAAACATGTTTTTTTGCATGGAATTACTTTTGGATAAACGAATTTTATAATTGTGTGATAAATCCTTTCAATTCACTTAAAAATTTCTTGTATATGGTGATAAAAGTAAAATTAACACAACGGGGTCCAAACTTTAGAGCTGTATCTAACCTAACTATTCGGAACATACATCCCAGATTGCGGCTTCCCCCTATATTTCAGGGATCAGAAATCCCTATTAGTTGAAAAAAGGCATGATTATTGTGAGAAAGCATGTTTTTGCATCTAAATTCATATTTTCAAACATTGTCTGCACAAATTAATTAGCATATTTGCAGTAATTAGCATATTTGCAGCCACCCTTTCGAATTATTAAAATGAGACCTAGAGCGGGAAGATCCGATCATTAGATTTGGAAAAGTTAGTCAGCGTGGTTCGCTTTTTTGGCTCACTGTACAGTAATAGTAATAATGAAATGTGGTCAGTTAATAAAGTTAATAATTATGTTATAAAAGTCAAAAATATTTATTTTTATTTAAATTTCACATGTAAACTTTCGCAAACTGATGTTATGAGTTAAATTTATAACTATTTCATCATTATATAAACATTGAAAATTAGAGAATATTTTTGAATTAAGTTCAATGACTTGCATTTCAAATTAACCGGTTATTTTGAGAATGTACACTTTTAGGACATAGTGTTAAAAGTAGGTTCAATGCAAGGCTACTCTTGTCAGTAAGCATCTGTTAATGATATAATTAAATTCTCTGCTTCGTCCGGCATTTGTTGAACATTGTCGTTCAACTAATTAGAAACTTCTAAAACTTATAAAGCGAAGAGCGATCACTGTGATAGTAATTAGAGATGTTAGAGAAAATCATTAATTAGTTGCCGCCCTTAGAAGCAGCTTAGAGACGGCTATATTGGCAATCGCGTCTTCACTTTACTTCGAAATGAAAAGAAGCAGAGTTTTGCATTCAGGAATTTTAAATTCCTAGTTTGAAAATAGCAAATACTGCATTTCAAAGTGTTAGCTTTACAATAAATTAAGCTGAGGTTATAATTATTAGTTATTGTTGAGATAATTAGTAGCGTTTATATTATTTTTTCAGTAAAATCAGATATTATCTTATTAAAACAAAAATTATAATTTTTGAAAGGAGTATTTTAATTTTTTTTCATCGTATCGTAAGTATTTGATATAAATTTCTTAAATATGTCATTTCGGTTAAGATTCTTCTAGACGTTATTTTGTCATTCATTGGACCAATTATCTAAAATAGCATTAAAATTAAATAAAAAAGTAAATAATCAAATGAGTAATACAAAAATTTCAAATATCTTAAATTTAAAATTTATTAAAAACATAAAATGTAAAAATTCTGTTATAAACATCATCATCTCTCTCTCTCTTTATAAATATATATATATATATATATATATATATATATATATATATATATATATATATATATATATATATATATATATATATATATATATATATATATATATATATATATATATATATATATATATATATATATATATATATATATATATATATATATATATACATGTATATATGTATATATATATGTATATATATATGAATATTTATTTGTAAATATTTTTTACTAGATAAATAGGATATATATATATATATATATATATTCGTTTATATGATTTAAACGCATTTACACAAGAAAAGACGAAATATAGATAAATGTCTCAATAGTTACAAAATCTGCCATTTTCAAGAAAAATTCCACAAATTCGCAAATAACAATTTGATTATGATTTTGAGAAAAGTAAAAATGAGTGTAGAATTTTTTGTTTTCTCTAATTTAAAATGTCATTTTTCAGGAAAATAAATTATTGTTAATGAAAATAGGTTTTAAATTTTTAATAAATTACATCCTTCTGAAAGTATAAAAAACTGAATTATGAATGCGAAAAACTGACAGTTAAAGTTAAATTCCCTCTTTTTTAAGCTTATTTCGAGACAGAAAATTGCACAAGTTCTGAAATAACTTTTCTGTTAGGAAAAGTCTGTGAAGAGTAATCGAAAACATGTAGGTTAAATTTAATTGCATTAGTAGTGATTGAAACATGAATGAAACATTGAACTGCGATGAAACAATTCTAGAGCAAAACCAAATCAACCAAATTCATCAGCAACAAAAATTACTTGTTTCTTTGAAAACGACTGATTCCAGATTTTCGTATAATCTGATATTTTCTATTCTAAATAAACATATCAATTTCTTATTTTCATAAAAATAATTAGCAGATTTCAGAAATAATTACACGTTGAATTACTTGAAAACTAATCGTTGGCAACTTAAGAAAAGCGGGAAAATAAATTATTTTCGTCTCTGGAAGCAGATTTTTTAATTCCCAGCATATTTTTAAAACAATCAATTATGTCGGCTTTAAATAATAAACTTACACTTAAAATTAGTTTAAAAAAATGTATTACTACTAGCTTTTAAAAATCTATGAGTTACACAATTTTTTATCAAAAACATTTTAGCTTAGGCCGGCCTGGTGGCCGGGCGGTTAGCGTGCCTGACTGCGAAGCCATAGGCTGCGGGTTCGAATCCCGCTCTGGGCATGGATGTTTCTCTCTCTTTGTGCTGTCCTCTGTTGTGTGTGTGTATGATGTGTGAATGTGGCCCACCCTATAAACGGGTTTGTGGCAGTGTGGCGTGGGCAATGTTGCTCGCCTCCGTGACTTTGGTCACAGGTGCCCACTGGGTAACGCGAAATGAACAACAATTCTGGCATAGTATAGGCAGATTCAAATTCAGTGCCTGCCATTAGAAAAAAAAAATTCTAGCTTAGATTTTTTGAAACACTTATTGTACTGACTCGAATACAAAAATTATTAAGTTAATTAGAAAATTGCATTTAACAAGTGCAGAAAGTTATAGTTAGACTATGCTGTGTATAAAATTAAACTGTGCTTAACATGTATGCAAGTTTTCTAAAATATGCATGTTAAAGACCAAGAGGAGAAAGAATAAAACATGTTAACATAAACAAGAAGTAAAAATTCAATATTTGACTTTTTATATTTTTTGGGCTACAAAAGGCTATATTCATGTACAATTCAAAACTTTGATTTGTAAAAAAAAGAGTAAAAATTTATTTTTTAAAAATAATATTCTGACATTAAAAAGTAGAATTCATTCAGTAAAAATAAAATTCAGACATTAAGAAATAATTAATTATAAGATCGCAAGGATTTAAACAAGGATTAAAACTATATTTGTTTGCAATAAAAGAAATAAAGTGTATTATACATTTAGTTAAAAGTTTGAGTTTAATATCTGAAATTTGGTGCTGAGTGGAATTGTATTCGAAATAATATAGAATTTTCTTCTTTAAAAAATTAAACAATTGAAAAAAAATCTAAAAATATGCTTAACTGTTTAATTATACGTTTTTTGGTACCACTATTGAAAATGTTTATTTTAAATCAAACTAAAAAAAATACGTCAAATTAAATTTAATTTTTAATACACCTTTCCCTGATATGTAGCATTTAGATTACAATATATCATCTCGGTTTGTTACAAAAAATATTTTTGTTTAGAATTTCCCATTTAAAAGGAAAACTTTAAAAGAACGTTTTTTAAAAAATACTACGTATGAGGATTTTTAAAAAATGTTTATTTTTTTATTAAAATATGTCAACTAGTTTAAAAATTAATGAACCTAATAACAGATTTTTTTTATTGAATTTTATGTATCTGTACACAAGGAACATAAGAATATTTAATGATTTCAAGCTTTAATCTCCTGGCAATTAATTACAACCACAGTCAGGAGCGAAGCGGAAATATGCTAATTTAAATCATCTTTATCTTTATTTTAAGAACCTTTATTTTAAATCAAATTGGAAAAAAAATCGTTAAATTATAATAATTTTTTAAATACACTTCTTCTTTATTCGTAGCATTTCGATTCAAATATAATACAATGACAATATAACGTCTCGGTTTGTTTCAAAAAATATTTTTTCTAGAATTTCGCATTTATAAAGAAAACTAAAAAAGAACGTTTCTAAAAAATACTGCATATAAGGATTTTAAAAAAAATGCCTGACTTGTTTTTCATTAATTATATAAACTATTCTGCAAAATAATAAATCTAATCACAGTTTCTTATTTAATATAATATATATCTGTACACAAAGGACATAGTAACATTTAATAATTCCTTTAATCTCCTGGCAATTAATTACAACCACAGTAAGGCACGAAGCGGAAATATGATTCCGTTTCCATTGACTGATAGTGTCATAAAATCAAATGTACGAATGGATTTCTAGCGCGATAACATACCTCAAAGTGACACATTTCTATGATTGCAGGAAGTTATATTTGAAAATGTAAATTAGGAAAGGCAGAAAAAGGCGAAATATCTTATATCATTTATCGGTAAAGTCGAAAAATGTATGGGCCGTCAACATTAATAAATGTTAAAAATCCCTGAATTAAAATCTTCTGATAATATGATTAGAACTAAATTAAAGTAAAAAAAATTGAAAAAAGGTCGTCAATTCCGCTGATCGTCTTGCAATAGTGTTTAAAACTCGCCATTTTTTTAAAGCAAAATTGCAAGTAAACAATTTTTACATTAATAGGTAAATATATTCTAATACCACAACAGTACTGAATGTTTAGTATTAAATTATTATTTTTGGATTGTATAAGGAGACAAAAGTGATTTATTTATCTATTTTTAACAATGCGTTAAAATTTGGTGCTCATGTTGATTTTAACTTGAAATAATTAATTATTTCCGTTCTTAAAATGTCTAATATAATGAAGAAAACGAATTATTTTTTTTTAGATTGAGAAATAGGTTTTATAGTTTAACTGCACGTTCTATATAATATTCATTTAAAATCTTTATTTTGAATGAAATATAAAAAGAAGGACATATTAACATACCGCTGAATCAACAAAAAAGTGTACACGACGTTAAATTTTTCAAACTTTTTTAAATATATATATATATATATATATATATACATGTGTCAACGTATATATGAGAACGTAAACATTACAAACGTAGGTAACATTAGGAGAACATTTATTTAAAAACATACCCACAGCATCTTTTTTACATCATCTTTTTTAATTCAATACAAATGTAATTTAAACGAACTATTAAATAAATTTGACTTGATAATATTGCACAAAAATTGTGAATGAAAACATTAATTATACACTTAGATCTGGTTGTTTGAATAAATCAAAATTAGCTTCATTTGAGCATGTGACTTTTTGTACATTTTTTACTAAATCAGTTTGAATTATTAAGTTGTTGCTTCTTCAGGAAAATATTTTTTTAAATAATATTTGATTAAGAAAATAATTACAATGCGAAATATCTGTTGCAGATATTTTTTTAAATATATAACTATGATTTTATAAAGCATAAATGCATGCTATGATAAAATCATGTTTTTATAATTTTCGTTAAAAAAATTACATTAGAAGCAGATTTCTTGCTTAGATTTTATAAGATTCAATAATGAGGAGGAATAAGAAAAAAGATTTAGTGAAACTGATATTATCATATTTATAAAGTTACCATAAAATGTAGAAACTTAATTTGAAATTAAACACAATTCAACAATTAACTTTTTCTAGTACTAAATTTTTAAATCATTAAAGTAAAAAAAAATGTAAATGTATTATAGGGAAGTGTCGGTTACCCCGCCCACTGTCAATTTCATATGTATAGAATATTTTTTCAAGTCAATGGGCCATCGGACATTAATTGTTATATTGAAAAAAGATTATTTTCAAAGTTTCAAGTATTTATGCAGCTGTTAACATGGTAAACAATAGTTTTGAAAATATGTTGAATACAGTAGTCATGAAATTAAGAAAAATTGGTTGAATGTTTCGATTAAACTTCCTTTTAATACTAAAAAAATAATTTTTTCTATACATACAGCATTAAAGTATGTAGTCTTAAGTTTAATTTGCATGAAGAAAGAAGTTTATATGTGAAAAATTGTTCGAGTAATTACAAATTTACAAAAAAATTGGATTTCGGATAGCCCCGCTCACATGAATGTCGTGTATCACCGCCCAATTTTATTTCGTCGATAAATGTATTTATGCAAAGATTATTATTTTATTGCTTTAAATTTGAATGTTATATGCATTTTTAACAACCAATATTGTTGTTATTAAATGATAGAATTCACTAAAAGTATATAAATATGTAGTAAATAAAATAATTTTGTGATAAAAATGATAAATGAAGTTTATCTATTGTCAATACATTGGTCATTTTCATTTACACCTGAAAAAACAGTCGAAAAACATAGTTTCTGTAACTGGGCGGGGCTACCCGACACATTTTGAAAAGAGCTGAAAAACACGTTTTTTTAAATTTCTATTTTTTAAGTTATACTATTCTTTTTTTGATTTACTCTTTTTATATTATATAATTAGATGATAAAACAATAGAATCATACAAAAATATTGATTATTACTCAATGTTATACAGAAATATAAGCAATATTCCTTAAGTGGGCGGGGCTACCCGACTCTCCCCTATATCTATTTTTGGACTTTTAGTGCTCATTTATTCAACTTGCAAGTTAATTTATTTTTCAGAAGAAGAAATAGTTCAGAACAATCACGAAATCCTTGGAGAAAGATTAAAGGGACGTGCAAAATATCTAATAATGAGAAAGAAAAGGGAAAAAAGGAGAAAATTAATCAGCTACAAAATCAGAAAAGAATCAGCTACTGCCAAGAAGGAAATATAATTGCAACGACAAAAGTAAAAGGAGAAGAAAAGAAAATTAATATTATTACCTTTTGATATTACTTATATACCTTAAGTATCATTCATTAATTTATTAATTAAAAGAATATCTGCTTTTATTAAAAATCTTCTTAAAATTATTTATTTCTCATTATTTTATTGGTTTTACAAGTCATACCCGTGACGAAAAATTTAAATATTTCACACACATGCAAGAGGTGTGAAAATAAATTATATTTCCCATATTATGCGTATTTCAGCATTAATATCTTACGTAAAAAACACATTTCTCACAATTTTTATAATTCACAGCAATTTGATTTTTTGTACTGATAGATGGAATTGCATGTTCCTTTTTAAGTCACACATGCAACGTGCGGAAAATGTAGGATAGCTTTCAGATTTGTATTTATGTGCATGTAAATGGCAACGCTGAAATCCATTAATGTTTACTCCCATAATTTCAAATATTTTAACCAATGGCCAATTTAGTTTGTACTTTGTTGTGTTGTTCTTCACAATGGCAGTTCAGTGCTTAGCCACTGAGGCATGTAGAGTAGACATTGTTATTTGTTTTAATAACGTTACTCTTGACAGATAAATTTAAAACAATGTTTAATTTAAGTAATTTGTTGATTTTTTAATAGAACATTTGCGAAAACTTTATCGAAATATAATTGCAATATCGGGTTTTAATGTTTAAATTATGGGTTTATAATGTTGAAAATTTTTAAGAAAATATTTATTAAAAATAGAAGCGCATACAAATTTGGAAAAATAATTTTCTAGATCTTCATTAACTACCAGCATTACCAATAGCATTACCAATAGCATTTCCTTCCTATCCGAGTAAAAGTTTCTACGGCAGAATTATTTTTTTTCGTAAATTTCCCGTTTAATTTTATGTCGGACATGTGACTTATATTTCATTAAAAGTAATTAACGCTTTTTATAATATATACGAAATACGGGGATGCGAAACTGTTTAATTTAAAATCCTTCTCCTGCTTTCATTTTAAAAGCCTTTTTATGAGCAACCTTGACAAGTCCAGGGAAAAGCTAAAATGCCTTAAAGCGCTCCTTAATTACGTACCGTCATTTCATTGTAAAGAAATTCACTCGTCTCAAATTAAAAGCTGCTTAATAAATGTAAATAAAAAACAGTACTTTTTAATATTCAATAATTGTTTGAAACCGCTTCATTTTGTATTATTAATGTGAAAAATAATTGATTATATTTAAATAATAATAAACAATATTCCTATAATTTTTAAGAGATTGCACAGCGTCTAATTAATATAAAGCGTACTGAATTCATTAAAACTTTCTTATGATTTGCTTGTTTCTTCAGTTATTCCGATTATCAATATTTTATATGCAGCTTTTAAATTAAACATTTTTTTATTAACTATACGATTTTTGCTTAACTTTTAAGTTTGAAATTCAAACAAATTTGCTGATAATTAGACAAAGTAGCTCATTAAAGTAAATTAATGATATTCATCAAGATTTTTAAAAACTATAAAGTACTCTTTTTCCATAATATCACAAAAAATATGTTAATTATTATGTTGAAAAATTAAAAAAAAATTAATAAATTAATTCTGTCAAA